>NC_084737.1:39543177-39573177 GCF_033978785.1 Entelurus aequoreus | reverse complement strand
ATATGATTTGCCCGAGAAGCTGGGCAGGACATTATTAAAAAAATAAAATACATTTTTTTTTTTACCAAGTACCACCTGAGAAAACACTTGGCTCTCCAACTACCACCATAATGGCCACCAGTAGCGTAGTAGGCCTAACTATTCATTAAAAACAAGCCAGAGTTTTTATTCAACAAGTATATTTTTGGCCACTGTAGCATCACACGCAATGCACAAACATCATCTACAATGATACTCCATATACAGTACATACTGTAGTTATAGACTACTTAGGTGTACCACTAGATGAAGCCTGCGTATAGTACACATTATACAGTTAGAGAATCACTGCCTCATCTAATTGATTCCATGAAGGCATCCCATAAACTGATAGGCACATATATTTTTGAGAATCGTGGTAACACAAGGCTGCTTAAAATTCAATGTACCCCTCAAGTAATATTTTCCATCTCTATCTCTGAGCATTGTTTCAGTTTTATCATATGGCTCTATGCACAGCTAGTGTTTTACCTATAGTGAGTGATTTATTTGGGACTTACTTTAAATTGTCTTATGCAGGAGGCTTTGGAGGTGTGTCAGACCAGAATTTCCAAGATGGAGCTCCATCAGCAGCAACAGCAGGTGGTCCAGTTGGAGGGGCTGGAAAACGCCACGGCCAGGATGCTCTTGGGAAAACTAATCAATGTGCTGCTGGCCCTTATGGCTGTCCTTCTGGTTTTTGTGTCAACTGTGGCCAACTGCGTGGTCCCTCTGATGAAGACGCGCTCTCGCTCATTCTCCACCCTCCTCCTCCTCATCCTCACGGCCTTCTTGTGGAAGAACTGGGACGCTCTGTCGACTTACATGCAGCGCGCCCTCCAGTCCCCAAGATGAGCGCCGTACTTGACTTACTTCACTCACACCAGGTGATGAACGTGTAGCTGCTGTCATGCAGGGACTTTGACAAAAGCGTGGCTAAGATGGCTGCGTGCAAAATCCGGCTGAGCTCATTTGGGACGTCGCTCGGAATCAATGCAGAGAGAGGGAAAGCGAGTTGCGAGCACATGATTAGGAAAGACAAGACTGTTTACATTTTTAAAAGTTGTCGTGTTGATATCCCTTACATAACAGTGTTGTACTCTTTTTATCTTGAAAGTTAAATCAGCTCTCGCTAATATTTCCATTTTCATTGTTATTTTATTCAGTATCATGTAGCATCGTGCCACCCGGAGAGGAGTGTAGGCAGGAAACTGGGCTCATGCTACTCACCTCAAACTAGTGTAATGATTTGGTGGATTGCCTTGCAGAACACACCTCAGCTAAACTGCAACTGGTAGATTTGAACCAAAACCTCAAACACGGGGTGCTCTTGTTCTTTTTTGCTGTGATCAAATGTGTCAGGATGGAACAGTTTGAAGGACTGGACTGAATGAACCTTTGCCTACTTCCTACCATTTCTAATAGCACACAGGCTTTTATTAATTTTATTTGAAAGTTGCACTGTTAAACAGTATGGATTTTAACTTATGTGGGTGAGTGTATGAAGGAGTGATGCACATGACCTGAGGACATCTGCTGAGTGTCAAACCAATGCAATATTTGCATCTATGAAATGAAGACACATGACATGTGAGCAAAATATTGTCCAAGTAAAACCACTTTTCTCTTATAATTGCCTCCCTCAGCCATGTTGACCTGCAGAGACCATCTGAGATGGACCAGGGGGCTGCTGCTTTATACCCACAGTGTTTCCACTGCCACGCCAGTTAAAAGCACTCTGCCCATTTATCAGGTTTTTTCTTTTCATCACACGCTCATGGTCTCTGTGCATCCCTCTTTTTGCTTATGGAGAAATCAGCCAAACCGGAGTCTACCCAGGCATGCTTGAGGGGGTCAACCAGGTCTGTCATGAATGTTGAGACTCTGATTTTATTGGTAAGGCTTCTTCAGCTTTAACATTATGAGGTATAAACTTGGGAGTCTGCATTGTGTGTTGCTAACTCTTGCCTCCCTGAGTACACTTTGTCATCTTGTCAAGGACATGTCAGGATGACCCAGCACATACAAGCTGATGAACTGTACAGCTGCACTTTAGCACTCAATTAGACATCACATACTGTAGGTTAGGCCTTTTGATTCGCCACTTTTGGCGACGAGCGTCCTCAGAGAGAGGAGTCCACCTCGCTCACATTACACTCACTTTATGGCAACGTGATTCTTTTCAATTTTGCCGAAAACTAAAAGTTTTTATTTGACCTCAGCATGACCTTGATGTTGGTTTATGTGATAAACCACTCCAGTGCCTTTGGACATGCTTTTCCAAGTGTGGAATAAATAAAATGCATTCCTAATCATGTGATTTTCCTCTTTCTCTTTTTTTTTTTAAAGATCTGATTTTAGTCAAATCATGTCTTGTTATAAGCAGATGGGCTCTAAATGATGTAAACGACTGTTCATCTTGTGACCACTAGATGGCGCTCTTAAACCTTACGTAGTGCTGCTCTTGCACGAAGGCTGTGGACATGTGGAATAGATGCAAGTGGTCTGTTATCAGTGAGGTGTTGTGTCCTTATCAAGAAGGAAGCAGGTTAGTGTGGAAGTCCTCCTTTCTAATGACTTCTGCAGATCAATGCAAGTGATGGATGGAGTGAGCACAAGTCAGGTGGTGTCTGCTGACACCTCTGACCCACATCCCTGGCCCAAGATTCACCAGGGCCGGTCTCAGGCTTTTTGCGGCCCTAAACAAGAAAGTTGTATGTGGCCCCATTTTGGTCTTTATATTACTTATGTAACATGTTTGGTCTGATTGCAGCCCGGTGAGTGTTGTCGAGGTTTGTGGCTTGTAAAAGTGACTATGTGGGTGTTACTGCAGGTCTAGAGCGCTTTCTTAATGTTAAAAAATGCTCCTAGAAAGTCTTAAACAGGTTCCAAATAGTTATTTATTAATTAATTTAGTACAGCCATACAATAAATGGGCAAAAACTATGAAAATACCAATGTTCTTTTAGACATTATCTTTAGTAAAAAGTTTGGTTACGATATAAAGTTAACTAGTACGGTCGTTTTAAGAAATACAGACGTCAATCGATCAATCAATCAATCAATCAAGGTTTACTTATATAGCCCTTAATCACAAGTGTCTCAAAGTGCTGCACAAGCCACAACGACATCCTCGGCTCAGATCCCACATCAGGGCAAGAAAAAACTCAACCCAATGGGATACAATGAGAAACCTTGGAGGCGACCGGTGCAATGGACGTGGAGTGGATCTGGTTAATAGTGTGAGAGTCCAGTCCACAGTGGGGCCAGCAGGGGATCATCTTGAGTGGAGACAGGTCTGCAGCGCAGAGACGTCCCCAACTGATGCACAGATGAGTGGTCCACCGCGGGTCCCGACTTTAAACAGCTAGCGCGTCATCTGTGGTCACCGAATAACCTATATACACAGGAGAGGGGGGCAGTACATTTATTTTTAAATCAAACCTTAAAATCTGTCATTATGACGGAGTTCACAGTGATGCAAAATGAGCAATTATCCCTATGGGCTTTTGAATGACTCACCGTTTCAATCAATCAATCAATCAATCAACGTTTATTTATATAGCCCTAAATCACAAGTGTCTCAAAGGGCTGCACAAGCCACAACGACATCCTCGGTACAGAGCCCACATAAGGGCAAGGAAAAACTCACCCCAGTGGGACGTTGATGTGAATGACTATGAGAAACCTTGGAGAGGACCGCATATGTGGGTAACCCCCCCCCTCTAGGGGAGACCGAAAGCAATGGATGTCGAGTGGGTCTGACATAATATTGTGAGAGTCCAGTCCATAGTGGATCCAACATATCAGCGAAAGTCCAGCCCATAGTGGATCCAACATAATAGTGAGAGTCCAGTCCATAGTGGGGCCAGCAGGAAACAATCCCGAGCGGAGACGGGTCAGCAGCGCAGAGATGTCCCCAACCGATGCACAGGCTAGCGGTCTACCCCGGGTCCCGACCGTTGACTAAAAGTTTAGCAGTTTAGCATGAGGCACTTCAAATAGAACAGGCAAACACCTGCAGAGCCCGACAACCACGATGGTGAACATTTAGTCAAGTGATCGGTTGCTATAATCATGTGCATTCCCACCCCCAGTTGTTGTGGCCCTAAACAATGGCGTAGTGTGTTTATGCCTGTGTTGCACTTTATATCGTCGCTTCCCTAAACTGCCATGTTTGATGTGCAATTACCCAAATGGAGAGGCTATCTGCTCTGACTTTAAGTATTGCATTTATTCAAGCACGAGTCTTCTTAACATTCATTTCCATTCTAATGTGCCAGACACACACAAGAAATATCCCTCCTCATATTGTTGAGTGGGAGAGCATGTGTTGGGTGCTTGAATATTTATGATGGTAGAAAAAAAATAGAAACGTGAATGTCAAAAAATGGAAAGGTGTGCTAATGTGCCCATCTGGTTGCACTTTCACGGTGCTTACTGTGCCGTGTGTGGATCTGCAGAACTAATGTGATGGTTGAGGGACGGAGGAGCCCAGGAGGAGGTGAGATGTGGTGACCTGTCATTAACCTCAAGGTGAGTGGAACCAAAAAGGGGTTGGCTTCAAAGGAGGTCGACCATCACAACTTCCCAAGGCAGGATAAGATTCTTCATATTTGGGCACAAACACTCCATGCGAAATTGACCCTAGTGTGTGAATGTGAGTGTGAATGTTGTCTGTCTATCTGTGTTGGCCCTGCGATGAGGTGGCGACTTGTCCAGGGTGTACCCTGCCTTCCGTCCGATTGTAGCTGAGATAGGCTCCAGCGCCCCCCGCGACCTCGAAGGGAATAAGCGGTAGAAAATGGATGGATGGATGGACACTCCATGCGGTTGTTTAGGGCCACAACCACTAAGAGGCCCTCATAATTATGGCGACTGGTCGCTTAGTGTAAGTAACTGATCATCAGTGTGGTTGTTGTGCTCTGCAGGTGTTTGCTCTACTTTGATTGACTGACTTAAATACTTTTACACCTTACTAAACTTTTAGTTTTAGATTTGTTTAGCAGCATCGCGGCCGTGTCCATTCAAACCTCCATAGAAATAATTGCTAGTTTAGCATCGCTTCTAAAGCTGTCAGCGGGACAAATTAATGGCTCACTTCTTGTGGCCAAGAGTGATACAATGAACCCTTGTTTTTCGCTGGTGATTGGTATCGGGCCTCGCTGTGGTAAATTAACTTCCGCAAAGTAGGAATTATTCATTTTAAATGGAATATTTTTATAGTTGGAGCACAAAGAACACTATCACTAGGCTGCAGTCAGCTCTGTATATTCAACTGACACTTTTGGCCCGGGAATGACACCATAGCCCTGAATTCAGTTGAAAACTTGATAGAGGAACTTGGACCACTGTAAAAACATTGATTGGCACATCCTTGCATTGCCATTTTCATCTTGCTAGCAAACATAACACTTGGGTCCAAACTTGTGATTTACATAACTGAGGTGTTCCTCAAGGCATCCCTTTAAGTCAGGGGTGTCAAAGTCAAGGCTCGCGGGCCAAGTCCTGCTCGTAAATAAATTATCTACGGCCCCCGTCCGGGAAGATATTTGATTAGTGTTAGAGCCAGCCCGCAGGCCACAGCCACCTGCTGCTGTTTTGATAACAAATTATAAATGTATACATTATCCTGTTATAGCTTACATTCTCTATTGTGTTTTGGAAAAGGGTTGTCGTGAACGTTACTTAACGGCGTGGCGAAGTTGGGAGATTGGCCGTGCCAGCAATCTGAGGGTTACTGGTTCAATCCCCACCTTCTACCATCCTAGTCACGTCCGTTGTGTCCTTGAGCAAGACACTTCACCCTTGCTCCTGATGAGTCGTGGTTAGCGCCTTGCATGGCAGCTCCCGCCATCAGTGTGTGAATGTGTGTGAATGGGTGAATGTGGAAATAGTGTCAAAGCGCTTTGAGTTCCTTAAAAAAGGTAGAAAAGCGCTATACAAGTACAACCCATTTACCATTTACCATTAAAAAAAATTTATGCATATTTAAATGTATTCAGTTATAAACATTCATTCACTTCCTTCTTTCCTTCATGGATCTAAACTCTACCGCTGCCGGGTATTTTTTTTCTATACTTTTATTGTCATGTTTTTAGAATGTGATTGTTCTATTTTTGGCCAAAGTAAGACAAAGAAAACAATCTTAAGTTGTCCTCATTTTTTTTTAGTTTCAATGCTATATCATGATTTTAATAGTCCAGATTTCCCTCCATGCGGCCCCTGAGCTAAAATGAGTTGGCCACCCCTGATGGACAGCATTACAGTATATGTAACAGCTGCAGCCAGAAAAAAAAAAGGGCAGCATAAAATAGAGAGTAGATCCAGCAGAAAGTAGACATTATAAACAAAGAGAGGTAGCTAACATGGAAGCGATCGGAAAAATAAAAAAAACTTGAGATTTCCTGCGGGCCGAATTTTGGACGCTGGCGGGCCGCTATCTGCCCGCGGGCCGTAGTTTGGGAATCCCTGATCAAAATGTTACTGCTGCCGGGTATTTTTCCCTATACTTTTATTGCAATATTTTCAGAATGTGTTTGTTCTATTTTTGGCCAACGTAAGACAAAGAAAACAATCTGAAGTTGTCTTTATTTTAACATAATATAACATGAAACGATATTATCCATCCATTTTCTACCACTTGTCCCTTTCGGGGTGGCGGGGGGTGCTGGAGCCTATTTCAGCTGAATTCGGGCGGAAGGCGGGGTACACCCTGGACAAGTCGCCACCTCATCACAGGGCCAACAGGTAGACAGACAACATTCACAGGTTCTTAAGTACAGCAGAGCAAAAATAAATATAGACCAAATTTAAATGTCCACTGTAGAGGACGCTGGTAAAAAGAATTATAGTAAAGGGAGAAGTCCTTAGTTTTCTGTTAATGTGGCCCTTACTACCAGTGCCTGTCCTGGCGTGTTACAGTTTCTCAAAGGCAGTCAAAGACTGGCTTATAGACCATGAGTCCTGCTCACATTAACAATACCAGGCAGGTAGTTGACCATCATATGATACCCGGGAGCAGTCTGATGACACCAGAGTAACATTTCAGTCTGGTAACATCGCAAACTTTTTTTATGTATGCAGTACAAATGTGGTATATGGCTATTGAATGATACCCTAATGAGTACCATCTGATGGCTACTGCACTGTATGTGGACTTTGATTAAAAACTGCTGCACTTTATATACTTCTGCACTTTAAATGAAGCTGCTAAAATACTGTAAATGATTTGTAACTCGCATACCCTCTATGTATTATAAATAAATAAATAAATGGGTTATACTTGTATAGCGCTTTTCTACCTTCAAGGTACTCAAAGCGCTTTGACACTATTTCCACATTCACCCATTCACACACACATTCACACACTGATGGCGGGAGCTGCCATGCAAGGCGCTAACCAGCAGCCATCAGAGGCAAAGGGTGAAGTGTCTTGCCCAAGGACACAACGGACGTGACTAGGAAGGTAGGGATTGAACCCCAGTAACCAGCAACACCCCGATTGCTGGCACAGCCACTCTACCAACTTCGCCATGTATTGTACTTCTGTTTTAAATTGCTTATCATGGTGTCATTTTTATATTGTTGTGTATTTTCAACCATGTTGACATTTTATTGTGGCTGTTAGATGCGCCATGAAAAGGACTACAGATGGGAATTAGCGAGGTGTTAAGCCTTCTTTTGAACATAACTGCACATTGTCCTTCAAATAAACAAATACAAACAAACAGGAGGAACACTAAAGACCGAAATGGGGCCACAAACTAAATCGTGTTTAGGGGCCACAGCAAGCAAGTGCGAGCACGTGCTTTTTTTTCA
Source organism: Entelurus aequoreus (assembly GCF_033978785.1). Taxonomy (NCBI): domain Eukaryota; kingdom Metazoa; phylum Chordata; class Actinopteri; order Syngnathiformes; family Syngnathidae; genus Entelurus; species Entelurus aequoreus. The sequence goes on along the minus strand of NC_084737.1, from coordinate 39,565,338 downwards.
TTTTTTTTTTTCAGATTGCGTAATTAAGATTTCAATGACGTCATTTCACTACGTCAGCTTTATTGATGAAGACAGAATAAGTTGCGTGTGCATGTGAAGAAAGTTGTGTGCAGAGAGGGAGTGTGCACTAAGAGTGTGCACTAAGAGTGAGCACTAAGAGTGAGCACTAAGAGTGTGCACTAAGAGTGAGCACTAAGAGTGTGCACTAAGAGTGAGCACTAAGAGTGTGCACTAAGAGTGTGCACTAAGAGTGTGCACTAAGACTGAGCACTAAGAGTGTGCACTAAGAATGTGTACTAAGAGTGAGCACTAAGAGTGAGCACTAAAGAGTGTGCACTAAGAGTGTGCAGAAAGAGTGAGCACTAAGAGTGAGCACTAAGAGTGTGCAGAAAGAGTGTGCAGAAAGAGTGTGCAGAAAGAGTGTGCAGAAAGAGGCACAGCCTGCAAAAAAAGGAAGCACGACTCGCCTTATCGCGTCACTCGCTTTTAGGCGTGAGGCAGGAAGCAGCCTTTCCTCCCGGATTGTCGCTCTTGGAACAAACTCGCAATTTTGTCTTTACTCAATGCAACCGTCGGCCCAGAAGACGCGGAAGCCGAGCAGAAGGAAATATGCCTCCTCCGATGGAGATCGCTCTCCTGCTCCTCGGCGTCATGCTCGCCCTGGAGGCGCGCAGGAGCGCCAGCGCGCTGCGCATCCAGCAAGCCTTCTCGTCTCCCAACCACACCAATAATTTCGTGGTGGACCCGGCGTCCGGCAACATCTACCTGGCCGCCGTCAACAGCGTCTACCAGCTGAACGGGACGCTGAGCGTGGAGGCGGAGGAGCGCACCGGGCCGGTGGAGGACAACCTGTTGTGCCACGCGCCGCAGCTCCCGCAGGCTCCGTGCGAGCATCCCAAGTCCCGCACCGACAACCACAACAAGCTCCTGCAGCTGGACCACCAGCAGAAGGTGGTGGTGGTGTGCGGCTCTGTCTACCAGGGCTTCTGCGAGCTCAGGAGGATGGGGAACATCTCCCAGATAGCCGTGGAGTTCCCACCCCAGGGGGAGAAGACTGTCTTCCCAAGTATGCTCAACATCGCCGCCAATCACCCCAACGCCTCCACCGTGGGGCTCATCTTGAGGGGTCACGGGGGCAACACCCGGCTGCTCGTGGGGGCCACCTACACGGGGGCCGGGACTCCGTTTTTCCCCAAAAACCACAGCAAGGAAGACCTGCGCTTTGAGAACACGCCAGAAATCGCCATCCGTTCCTTAAACATCCAGGATTTATCCAGACTTTTCACTTATGACATCAACCCCTCTGAGGACAACGTCTTTAAAATCAAACAGGAGGCAAAGACCAAAAACAAGCTCAACTTTGTGCACGCTTTCATCCACCAGACCTACTCCTACATCGCCTTTAACAATGATGCCAAAATGGGCCACAAAGAGAGCCAGCCCAACAGCCTCCTGGCCAGGATCTGTCTGGACACCAGCAGCAGAAAGCCTACAGGACCGGAGAGTAGAAAGCTGACAGAGTCCTACATCCAGATGCCCCTCCAGTGTGGACACAACGGGGACATTTATAACCGCCTTCTGTCCGTCTACCCGGCTGACATCCACACAGAGGAGGCTCAGGGCACAGAGCCGTATCTCTTTGGGGTCTTCTCCAAGGGGGACAGAAAGTCTGCACTGTGTGCCTTCAAGTTCGGGGACATCGAGGAGGAGATCCGGCAAGGTCGCAGGAGCTGCTCCAACTACCCAAGCAGAGATGTCCGGGTGCTGGACAGCGTCATCCAGGGCTCTGGAGCAACCTGCATCCAGAAATGGAACCTAGTGGTAGGAATCACGCACCTTCAATTATTCTCTGTGGGCTACTGTGGATTAGGACTGCAGCATACTGATTATTTTAGTCATCGAGTCATCTGTCCTTTCATTTGTTCGATTAATCGAGTCATCTATCCACGAGTTATGTTCAATTAATCAAGTAATCCATCCATCCATCCATCCATTTTCTACCGCTTACTATCTAGCCATGAATTTGTTTGATTAATCGAGTAATATATCCATTAGTTTGTTCGGTTAATTAAGTAATCTATTCATTTGTTCGATTCATCGATTGATCTATTGGTTTTTGTTCAATTAATTGAGTAATCTATCCATTCATTTGTTTGATTAATCGAGTAATACATCCATTAGTTTGTTTGGTTAATTAAGTAATCTATTCATTTGTTCAATTAATCAAGCAATCCATTGGTTTGTTCAATTAATCGAGTAATCTATCCATGAATTTGTTTGATTAATCGAGTAATATATCCATTAGTTTGTTCGGTTAATTAAGTAATCTATTCATTTGTTCGATTAATCGAGCAATCCATTGGTTTGTTGAATTAATTGAGTAATCTACTCAATAATTTGTTTGATTAATTGAGTAATATATCCATTAGTTTGTTCGGTTAATTAAGTAATCTATTAATTTGTTTGATTAATCGAGCAATCCATTGGTTTGTTGAATTAATTGAGAAATCTACCCATTAATTTGTTTGATTAATCGAGTAATATATCCATTAGTTTGTTCGGTTAATTAAGTAATCTATTCATTTGTTTGATTAATCGAGCAATCCATTGGTTTGTTGAATTAATTGAGTAATCTACTCATTAATTTGTTTGATTAATTGAGTAATATATCCATTAGTTTGTTCGGTTAATTAAGTAATCTATTAATTTGTTTGATTAATCGAGCAATCCATTGGTTTGTTGAATTAATTGAGTAATCTGCCCATTAATTTGTTTGATTAATCGAGTAATATATCCATTAGTTTGTTCGGTTAATTAAGTAATATATTAATGTGTTCGATTAATCGAGCAATCCATTGGTTTGTTCAATTAATTGAGTAATCGATCCATTAATTTGTTTGATTATTCGAGTAATATATCCATTAGTTTGTTCGGTTAATTAAGTAATCTATTCATTTGTTCGATTAATCGAGCAATCCATTGGTTTGTTCAATTAATTGAGTAATCTATCCATTAATTTGTTTGATGAATCGAGTAATGTATCCATTAGTTTGTTCGGTTAATTAAGTAATCTATTCATTTGTTTGATTAATCGATTAATCTAATGGTTTGTTCAATTAATTGAGTAATCTAGCCATTAATTTGTTCAATTAATCGAGTAATTAGATAAACCACTTTGTAGGCTCAATGCTCATTTTAGGGAAAATAGTTGGAAAAAACAAACAATTTTCTGCTTGCCATAAACTTCATTACTTTCTTTTTGTAATAAATGCACATCATCAACATTGAAATTACGCTTTTAACACATGTGCATTAATAAATATAATAATAATTACAAAAAATCAACACTGCACAGATCACAGCACCCATACACCACTGCGCCTTTGTGCGCTCTATTGCAGCAGCCGTGCGGAAACTACTGTACGTTCACGTATTTTAAGTTCCGGCCACTCCATGTGGTCTAGATTTTATGAATTTGTATTAGTTACACTCATTAATCAAAGGCTTTTTTCCTTATCAATTTAGTCGATTTAATCGATTATTCGTTGCGGCCCTGCAGTAGATCATTTGTCATTACATGTTGATTATTTTAGTAATTAAGTAATCTGTTGATTAGTTTGTTCGATCAATCGAGTAATTAGATAAAACACACTATAGCCTTTATATGCCCATCATCAACATTGAAGTTTCACTAACATGTGCACATCAATGAAAATATGAATAAAATAAACTATCCGCTGTTTGGCACCAGACAGATCACGACACCTCATGCGTGCTCTATTGCAGAGGTCATGCGAAAACTATATCTGTGGAGTTAAAGTTCCAAGCACTCCAAGCATTTCGTATTTTATCTATTTTTATTGCTTGGGCTCATTATTCAAATATGTTTTTAAATCAAAATCATTGATTTACAGTCATCCCTAACCACATTGTGATTCAGATATTGCAACTTGACCACATTGCAGGTTTTATGGGAATATTTTTTTAAAGCATATTCTAAATTTTGTTGTTTCTAAATTAAGCATTTTCATAAAAATGTCTAAATAGACTTAAAATACATAGTAGTACTGGCCACTAGAGGAGACCAAACCAATCAGAGCATGCTGTTCAGTATCGTGGCCACTGATTGGCTCAGCCTCACCCAGCATTACTATATTGGATTAAAAGAGTGTATAGGTGACTACAGTGTGTTATTTTGTGGGCTCTCATAATGTTGAAAAACATATTTAGAAGGTCGTCAACAGGATGCTTATGCTCTAGCTTTGAAAATATAAATTCGTATATCGCGGTCACGTCCAGAACCAATTAACAGCGATTGACGAGGGACTATTGTACACTGTGGTATTTGGCTCGACAACTTCATGAAGACAAAAATGCCAAGTGTAAGACGACAAAATGTAGGATTTATCATTCCTTTGACTTCATTCCAGCGTGGACAAAGAAGTTGCTTGTGATGTATGAAACTTTCTGGCCTGAGGTTATTGTGCCTTAAAATGGTCAAATGCACATGTGACGGCTGTTTTCTCCTGGCAGCACAAATTCATAATCATGAGTTGTAAGTGAAGGAGGAATCCCCTTTGTCACAAAGTGAAGATACCCCATAGCCAGGCTCAAAGGTTATGGGAAGCGAGACTCCCCTCACATCCAGCAGCTCACCCAGCAGAAAAGGGTCATTCGTTTGTTTTTTCCATTGTCTTGTATTTTCCTGCATCTGCGGTTAGAGTGTTACCGAACCACAAATATGGCGGAGAAGAAAGAGTTGCCTTGTCGCACTCCCAGAGTCAGATCATATCTCATATTTCCAACTATGCAGCATTCATTTCATTCATTTGTGTGACTTGAAACCCTGATCACATGCTTCACAAGACAAATACATCATACAAAATGAGCTCTGTTGCTGCGTACTCAAGGGCAAAACAAAAAGCAAGACACAAACACTTAGATTTAATCTTTAAACAAATGTTTTTTAAAAAGTTCAAATGGGGTGATTTGTTTTGGACATTGTCTTTACAGTTTTTTTCTAAAGGTAAAAACATATGTTAAATAAAATATTTAATTCTTCCATTTGTGCTCAATGTGCACATCAGTCATTATCTATGGATCTGTTCTGTCTCTAGACAATGTCGTATTGAAGGCTTATTCTATTCCAGTGTTTTTCAACCACTGTGCCGCGGCACACTAGTGTGCCGTGAGATACAGTCTGGTGTGCCGTGGGAGATTATCTGATTTCACCTATTTGGGTTAAAAATATTTTTTGCAAAGCAGTAATTATAGTCTGCAAATGATGTGTTGTTGTTGAGTGTCTGTACTGTCTAGAGCTCGGCAGAGTAAACCTGTAATACTCTTCCATATCAGTAGGTGGCAGCCGGTAGCTAATTGCTTTGTAGATGTGGGAAACAGCGGGAGGCAGTGTGCAGGTAAAAAGGTATCTAATGCTTAAACCAAAAATAAGCAAAAGGTGAGTGCCCCTAAGAAAAGGCATTGAAGCTTAGGGATGGCTATGCAGAACAAAACTAAAACTGAACTGGCTACAAAGTAAACAAAAACAGAATGCTGGACGACAGCAAAGACTTACTGTGGAGCAAAGACGGCGTCCACAATGTACATCCGAACATGACATGACAATCAACAACGTCCACACAAAGAAGGACACAAACAACTGAAATTATTCTTGATTGCTAAAACAAAGTAGATACGAGAAATATCGCTCAAGGAAGACATGAAACTGCTACAGGAAAATACCAAAAAAAGGGAAAAAGCCACCAAAATAGGAGCGCATGACAAGAACTAAAACACTACACACAGGAAAACAGCAAAAAACTCAAAATAAGTCACGGTGTGATGTGACAGGTCGTGACAGTACACCTACTTTGAGACAAGAGCTATATTTATGCATGGTTGGTTATGGTTTAAAGTCATACCCGACAATTGCAACAACGACTTTTTACTGTCAACTGAGTTTCGTTTTTTAATGATTTCAGCTGGTGGTGTGCCTCCGCATTTTTTCAACGCAAAAAATGTGCCTTACTTCAATAAAGGTTGAAGAACACTGTTCTATTAAACCATTTTCAGGTGATGTGTAAAGAGGAGGGGTGTGGCTTATATGTATCAACATTTACTTGGAGTTGTGACTGGCAGATAATTAATCATGTTTGCTGTAAATATTCAACAGAATAGCAACATAAAAACAGACTTTGAGGAGAATTAGACTTGAAGATAGCAGCAACCCATTTTCTCATCAAGTACCTCGGTTTATGTTAAGAATTAAGGGGTGTGTTGAAAACCCAAAATATTTTACCCATCAGAAACAATATAAATACTGTTGCAAAAAATAATAACAGAGAGAATAAGTATAGTTTTATACACAGAAAACAATGCAGGATGCGAAATGCATTCCCATGTAAGCACATATCTAACATCATCTTGCTATCATTCACTTTATTTGTACATAACTTTACTAATAGTGAGCTAACATTTAGTAAATTGTAATGTTCAAGACTTTTCCACTAAGATCCACAAACCTGAATCCTCCCACGTGTCATTACTGCTGATGTTGCTGTCAATCTGTCGCTGTACTTCTTGTTGGAAAAACGTGATATTTATGTTTATAGTCTTCTCATGCGTGCATGAGGCTAGAGCGGCCGTGCCAGCAACTTGAGGGCTCCTGGGTTAAATCCAGCTTCCGCCATCTAAGTCACGGCCATTGTGTCCTTGGGCAAGACACTTCAACGACCTTGCTCCTGATGCGTCGTGTATGAATTAGTGTATGAATGTGTGTGTGAATGTGATGTATAATGTAAAGGGCTTTGAGTATCGTGCAGGTATAGTAAAATGCTGTATGAATACAGACTATTTATAATTTATGCAGGTGGCTTGAGCCTAAGTAGCCACCCCCTAACTCGGGGGTGTCTCTCGAGCCACAAGCGGCTCTTTAGCGCCGTCCTAGTGGCTCCCTGGAGCTTTTTCAAAAATGTTTGAAAATGAAAAAAGATGGGGGGGGGGAATATATTTTTTGTTTTAATATCGTTTCTGTAGGAGGACAAACATGACACAAATGATCAAATGCGGAGAATAATTTCGCCACACCTAGTGTGTGTGTAACAATCATTGGGACTTTAACTTTAACTTCAACAAACCTTCCTAATTGTTAGAAACCCCACCATATACCTTAAACATGCTTTTGTCCTACTAACTTCAGAAGTCCTTGAACGCACCGTAGTTTGTTTACATGTACAACTTTCCTTGATGCTGCCAAAGTAAGACGTGTTTTATGCCACTCCTTCTTTGTCTCTATTTGTCCAGCAAAGTTTTTATATGCTGTGCGTGAATGCAGAAAGGTGAGCTTTGTTAATGTTATTGACTTGTGTGGCGTGCTAATAATAATAATAATAATAATAATAATGGATTAGATTTATATAGCGCTTTTCTAGACACTCAAAGCGCTTCACAGAGAAGTGAGAACCCATCATTCATTTTTACAACTCATTCATTCATCATTCATTCTCCGGTGTGAGCGGCACCGGCGGCAAGGGTGAAGTGTCCTGCCCAAGGACACAACGGCAGCGATTTTTTTTTTTTTTTTTTTTTTTTTTTTTTGGATGGTAAGAGGCGGGGAGCGAACCTGCAACCCTCAGGTTTCTGGCAAGGCCGCTCTACCCACTACGCCATGCCGCCCCATGGATGCTAACATGCTATTTATGCTAGCTGTATGTACATATTGCATCATTATGCCTCGTATTTTAGGTAAATTTGAGCTCATTTTATTTTTAGTTCCCGTTTCCTTCAACTTGAACACACTCACCGTGAATTAATTAATGTGGACCCCGACTTAAACAAGTTGAAAAACTTATTCGGGTGTTACCATTTAGTGGTCAATTGTACAGAATACGTACTGTACATTGCAATCTACTAATAAAAGTTTCAATCAATCATTCAATCAATCAATCAATCAATCAATCAATCAATCAATCAATCAATCAATCATCTTTACCTTTGGCCATTCTAAGCCAGTAATTTCCAGGAGTTATCACACCCTCTGAAAAGCCTCTGTTTTAGTAATGTTTTCCAATGTTGTAAAAATGTGTAGAATAAATATTACATTTCAACATTTCGGTCAAGAGAGATTTGCGTCAGCCTGCGACACATAGTCATTTTGATAGTAGGCTAATATAGTTAATATAGACACTTGCATCATGTGTTTCCTTCATTATAACACTTATATAAAGCTTTACAATTTTTGCGGCTCCAGACAGATTTTTTTTTTGTATTTTTGGTCCGGTATGTCTATTTCAACATTTTGGGTTGCCGACCTCTGCCCTAACTCCTCCCCCGCTCCAGATGACACAAGATGTCTACGCTGACCCGTGACCAACCGCCAAATTAAGACTCAGAAGTCAAGACCGTGCCTAGAAACATCGACTGCTTTCAATGTTTTTATGGGCCGATGACACGTGAGTGACTGCTGATGGATGTGATGCTCTGGATGTGGATATTTGTAATGGACGTACCACCTGCAGGCAGGTGCCATCACAGTGGAGGAGGTTCCTCAAACAAGTTGGTGTCATTTAGGACAAGCTAGTTAGACCTTCTCAGCTTGAAAATGGATTGAAAATAATTTGTTAATCGTACTGCCAGTTTGTGGAAAATACATTCAAAAATTAGGTGCAGGAAGAAGTCTGCAGTTTTTAGGAAGGCAATGATGTTTATAAAGGACAACAATGGGTCACATGGCTCAAATATCACCTGACTTAAATCCTATTTCGAATTTATTGTGGGCATTTCTCAAAGGTGAGAGTTACCGCAAGAGAAGACATTTCATGCATCTCTTTGAACCGTATTTAAAGGCCTACTGAAATGAAATTTAGTTATTTAAACGTGGATAGCAGATCCATTCTATGTGTCATACTTGATCATTTCGCGATATTGCCATATTTTTGCTGAAAGGATTTAGTAGAGAACATCGACGATAAAGTTTGCAACTTTTGGTCGCTGACAAAAAAGCCTTGCCTGTACCGGAAGTAGCGTGACGTCACAGGTTGAAGAGCTCCTCACATATGCACATTGCTTACACCAGCAGCGAGAGCGATTCAGACCGAGAAAGCGACGATTACCCCATTAATTTGAGCGAGGATGAAAGATTCATGGATGAGGAAAGTGAGAGTGAAGGATTAGAGTGCAGTGCAGGACGCCAGGATGTGTCTTTTTTCGCTCTGACCGTAACTTAGGTACAAGGGCTCACTGGATTCCACACTTTCTCCTTTTTCTATTGTGGATCACGGATTTGTATTTTAAGCCACCTCAGATACTATATCCTCTTGAACATGAGAGTCGAGAACGCGAAATGGACATTCACAGTGACTTTTATCCCCACGATAATACATCGGTGAAGCACTTTAGCTTCGGAGCTAACGTGATAGCATCGTACTTAAAGGCCTACTGAAATGAATTTTTTTTATTTAAACGGGGATAGCAGATCTATTCTATGTGTCATACTTGATCATTTCGCGATATTGCCATATTTTTGCTGAAAGGATTTAGTATAGAACAACGACGATAAAGATTGCAACTTTTGGTATCTGATAAAAAAAAGGCTTGCCCCTACCGGAAGTAGCGTGACGTAGTCAATTGAACATATACGCAAAGTTCCCTATTGTTTACAATGATGGCCGCATGAAGTGAGAGAGATTCGGACCGAGAAAGCGACAATTTCCCCATTAATTTGAGCGAGGATGAAAGATTTGTGGATGAGTAAAGTGCAAGTGAAGGACTAGTGGGGAGTTGAAGCTATTCAGATAGGGAAGATGCTGTGAGAGCCGTGGGTGACCTGATATTCAGCTGGGAATGACTACAACAGTAAATAAACACAAGACATATATATATACTCTATTAGCCACAACACAACCAGGCTTATATTTAATATGCCACAAATTAATCCTGCATAAAAACACCTGCGTGTTTGTTATGCTAGCTCCTAGCTCCTCTGCTAGCTCCTAGCTCCATAGAACACGCCAATACAATTCAAACACCTGATCAACACACACAATCACTCAGCCCAAAAGACCGTTCACCTAACCCAAGGTTCATAAAGCTTATATATTTTTAAAAAGTTACGTACGTGACGCGCACGTACGGTACGGTACGTGTTATGCTAGCTCCTAGCTCCTATGCTAGCTCCTAGCTCCATAGAACACGCCAATACAATTCAAACACCTGATCAACACACACAATCACTCAGCCCAAAAGACCGTTCACCTAACCCAAGGTTCATAAAGCTTATATATTATAAAAAAGTTACGTACATACGCAAAAGAAAGTTGCGCACATACGGTCAAGCGATCAAATGTTTAGAAGCCAAAGCTGCATACTCACAGTAGCACGTCTGCGTCTTTGTCATCCAAATCAAAGTAATCCTGGTAAGAGTCTGTGTTGTCCCAGTTCTCTACAGGCGTCTGTGTATCGAAGTCAAAAGTCCTCCTGGTTAGAGTCTCTGTTATCCGAGTTCTTCCATCTTGACTGCATCTTTCGGGAATGTAAACAAAGAAGCGCCGGCTGTGTACTGTTGTGGCTGACTACGTTCGAAAAATACGTCCATTTCGCACCGACAACTTTCTTCTTTGCTTGCTCAGCTTCCTTCTCCATAATGCAATGAACATGATTGAAACAGATTCACGAACACAGATGTCCAGAATACTGTGGAATTATGAAATGAAAACAGAGCTTTTTCGTATTGGCTTCAATGTGGAAGGCATACCCGTGTTCGCCGGTCTACGTCACGCGCATACGTCATCCTCAGAGGCGTTTCGAACCGGAAGTTTAGCGGCAAAATGTCACTTTATAAGTTAACCCGGCCGTATTGGCATGTGTTATAATGTTAAGATTTCATCATTGATATATAAACTATCAGACTGCGTGGTCGGTAGTAGTGGGTTTCAGTAGGCCTTTAACTGCGGATATAAACAGAAGAAATAAGCCCCTGACTGGAAGGATAGACAGAAGATCAACAATACTACTATTACTTCTACTATCAGGAGACACCGAACCAAACCCCGGACCTGTAACCACACGGTTAATGCTGTCCAGCCTGGCGAAGCCTAGCAATGCTGTTGCTAATGACGCCATTGAAGCTAACTTAGCTACGGGACCTCAACAGAGCTATGCTAAAAACATTAGCTCTCCACCTACGCCAGCCCTCATCTGCTCATCGCGACCCGTGCTCACCTGCGTTCCAGCGATCGACGGCGCGACGAAGGACTTCACCCGATCATCGGTGCGGTCGGCGGCTAGCGTCGGATAGCGCGTCTGCTATCCAACTCAAAGTCCTCATGGTTGTGTTGCTGTAGCCAGCCGCTAATACACCGATCCCACCTACATCTTTCTCCTTTGCTGTCTCCATTGTTCATTGAACAAATTGCAAAATATTCACCAACACAGATGTCCAGAATACTGTGGAATTTTACGATGAAAACAGATGCTGTTTGTATTGGGACACAATGGTGTCCCAATACTTCCGTTCAATCCGTGACGTCACGCGCAAACGTCAACATACCAAGACGTTTTCAGCCGGATATTTCCCGGGAAATTTAAAATTGCACTTTATAATGTGTTGCAATGTTAAGATTTCATCATTGATATATAAAGTATCAGACTGCGTGGTCGGTAGTAGTGGGTTTCAGTAGGCCTTTGAAGGGCTGTGGTTGCTGGAAAAGTTCTTTACAATTGTGAACGCTCAGAAAAACTAACTTTTTTGCTTGAAGGTGATCTATTATATGTTAAAAATACTTCTCTGTGGTCTAGATAATATGTATTGGATATACTGTACTTTGGTGTACATTTTGCCCCACAGTCACATTTATAACCTACTTACTGAGTCTTCTTGTTTGAAGGCGTTCCCTTAAATGTAAATGAAACCACACCTCCAACCATCTCTTCCAAAAGTATTAGAATATATATTTTGAAACTACACATCGAATATATATCTTGAAGACGAAAATTGCGGCTATTTTTTCTTAGACATGGTCGAAAATAAACAGTATATAGGTTCACTGGTCACAACATTAGGTAAGACTGCCTACTCTCAAAACAATACATAAGAAACTTTAGTTAGCTTATTTGCTGAAGAAAAACAATGAAACTTACAGCTTCCACGTCTGTAGCTGAGTTGAAATACATCCATGCTTTATTTTGAGATGCCTACCAAAACCTGTTTTTTTTTTTTACAAAGCTGTCCTCAATATAGGAGTGGGTTTACATCCACAATTTGTCCATTCAAAATAGGTTTTTCATTCATGACATCATTAAACATTAAAAAGTGTCTTTTCACCATTAGAGCAAATAAGCGAGACAAATTATGGATTTCTTTTCATGTTTGGTGATCATAAACAGGCTCTAACGACACTGTTTGAACATCTTTACAAAGTCCATTTTGCATAAAATACAACCTTTAAATGCAATTTTGTATTGACTTCAAGCACCATATTTGGTCAACAGTAAATTAAAGTATGTGATTTTCCAAATAATCATAAGCACATTGTAAATATGCTGGATCTTGTGACTGCTTAGGCCACAAAAATGATAAGAGTTGATCATTGAACATTGTCCAACTAAGTCAGCCACAATATTGCAGAACAGTCGTTTCCACAGCTCCCCATAGAGAATGTCATTGCAAGTTGTGTCTGCAACTTGCAACAGATGCTGTATTATGGCCTGATGCACTGATATTGGAGAGTAGAAACTGTGTGTGAGTGTGGCTAAGCACCATTATTTGTTGGTTTACTCTGTTATGTATAAAGAAGTCTTCAAGTCAATAACACGGATACAGTAAAGCAGGGGTATTCAACTAAATTGTTTTGGGGGCCACATTTCCAGAAAGCTAAGGATCAGGGGGTCGGACTTCTCCTTTCGTTATTATTGTTTTGTATATTCTGGAGAACCATCGTCCTCTACAGTAGATTTGATTTTGGTATTTATTTTGTCAGAGTTACAGGAGCTCTCTGCTGTTTTAGGGACCTTCTGCAAAAAGCTTGTCAAAACTCATCTCTATGACAGGACTCTTGTGTATTTAAGAATCTGCTGCAAAAATGTGAGTCTCACACAAGTTTTTTGAACGGAACTCACAGGCCACCAGTTGAATAGCCCAAATGATAAAAAAGAGAGGACCTAAAATGGATCCTTGAGGAACACCACTATAGTATAACTGAAGAAGTTAAACAAATGACTAGTGACTGCATCTAAAGTAAACAACACCTTAGTTACAATAAATCACATTACAAAACAATTGTATAACTTCCAAATAGGAGATGACTTAAAGGGGTCCTTTGAAGAACCCCTCAGTTATGTAAATTACAAGTTTGGACCACAGTGTTCTATGTTTGCTAGCAAGGTTAAAATGTCAATGCAAGGATCTGTCAATGTGTTTACAGTGGTCCAAGTTATTATATACAACAGGAGCACTCTACAGTTTTTAAGAATTTGTTCCAAAAATGTTGGTCTCCCAAGCTTTGAAATGAACTCACGGGCCCATGCCGGATTTAGCCCCCGGGCCACCATTTTAATAGCCGAGTATGACATGCATGAAGTCAAATGGTTTACATTGATATGGCTCCAACATCTATGCCTAATGCATAACAAATGTATAAATATTTCCCATCAAGGACATTCATTGTGCGTTATGTTTGCTACCCTTGTTTTTCTTTGTATGGATGTCACTTGGCTGCAAGCACAGAGACAAAAGTGTGCACAGTCTCATAGGAATGTGGCCAAATTCCAGTGTTTTATTGTAGATTTGACTGACAGGAGAGAGGTGAGGATAGGCCATCCTTCCACCATTGTGCTGTCAGAGCACAAAGTCAGTTGTCCTCGTCGCTGGCACCATTTGTATGCACACTCCCCCTGTGACCATTCTTTTCAATTGCACCCTCAAACGCCTTATTTGTCTTTCTGTTAAAAAATCTAGTTTTCCACGGCAGAAAAATAAAGTTCATCTAAACTTGTGATTATCATTTAAAATTTGGCTGCAACAGACGTGTGATCTTTTTTGTTGTCTGCAGTCTGAAGGCCAGCACCGAGGGAGCACCACGCACAATTTATGATAAGAGAAATAAGGCTGCCAGCAGAAAGACCTGTGGGAAAAAACTCTGCAAATATCCCCCCTGCTTAATTCAATTTTTTTGCTTCGACATGTTTTAAAATATTCAGAAAATTCCCCAAAGATCCTTGTGATCATTCTCGCGTGACACTGATGGTTTATCACTGCCTGCTTAGCGTTTGACAAAAGCCCAGTCTGATGAGTGTTGAAGACCCTTTTAAGGCCCTTTCAACTCTTCAGTGCTTCTGAAGCAAGACTAGTAACATTGTGATCATTCTTGTTTTACTTTGGACTTTCATCACTCATCTCCTTGTTCTGGTTTTCTCGTAGGACCGCCGATGCTGACTGATATTGTTCATTGTGTCTGTGTGTGTGTTCTAGCTGCAGCCAGAGCAGCTGGACTGTGGTGCGGCCCACCTGCAGCATCCTCTGGCCCTACAAAAGCCCCTGAGGGCCCTTCCTTTGTTCGAATACAACAGCCTCACCTCAGTGTCTGTGGACAACGTGCTCAACCACACTGTGGTTTTTCTGGGGACTAGTAATGGACGACTCCGGAAGGTAAGATACAGAACACACACTCACTCTTAGGTATGAGTCTGCTTTAGGGCCTGCAGATCCAACAGATGGCCCTGATTTGACTTAGATCAGTAACATGTGTATTCAACAATCCTTCTTATGCACATACGATTTGTCATTTCTTTTTGGAGCGGTTAAGTGGTCTGTTTGCAACCTTTACATGGAGGGCGCTAACGTTCCAAAGTGTGTTAAAGGGGTCATATTGTGATTTTGTTCTACATTTAAAACACTCCCTTGAGGTCTACATAACTTGTGATGGAAGTTGTTTGGTAAAAATGCTGCAGAGATTATGTTTTACAGACCATATTCAAGCCTGGCCGTCTCTTTAGGATGCGCCGTTTTGTGGGCGGTCTAGTTTACGTGGCTTTACTTTTCTCCCCGTCACCCATGTTGTAGTTTTTAGCCGACCCATATGGAGTTTACTTACAGATATAAGTCAGAAATATATGTTACTTTGTAATAGAAATAACAACAGCTGGGGATGCATGTGCATGTACGAGTCAGTCTGCTCCACTACAAGAGGATAGAGAAAAAAATTAGCAATAACATCGGGTTACAATGGCGTACTTGCGAAAAGCTCTTCTGGTAAAACTTTACCATGAATGGAGATATCCGCTAACGTCACCATTTGGGCAAATTCCAGATGGCTCATTTAGAGGAAGTATGAAGGACGGCAAGATTGTTTTGTATTTTTCTCTGCAATGCCTCCATGGTTTGATTTCAAATTTCCGGGAATTATGCAGATCCCATAGACAAAAAAATAGGTGCTATTAGGTAAGAACAGATAGTTTTGCAGATAGGTCCCCTTTAACTTGTTGTCTTACCAAGACATTGTGGACACTTTTTAGGGGCAGTTTGGGGAAAACTCTATTATGTTCCAATATGACTTTGTCCCAGTGTACAGAGCATGCCCTTTAGGAGGGAACTTGCCCATCATTCACAATCCCTATGTGAGATATTAACACACTTGTGTTCCTTTTATGTGCAATCTAACTGGTAGTCTGTGGTAGCTAACAATGTAGGTAATTGGGCTACGATTCATTCCTACTACAAACCCCTCAAAAAACCTCCAACACTGTTTTATGTACATTTTGTAAATACCGTATTTTCCGGACCATAGGGTGCACCGGATTATAAGGCACACTGCCAATGAATGCTCTATTTTTGATATTTTTTCATAGATAAGACTTATAGGGCGCATTAGAGGAGTCATATTGTTATTATTTTTTTCTAAATTGAAAACACTTCCTTGTGGTCTACATAACATGTCAAGGTAGTTCTTTGGTCAAAATGTTGCATAAATTATGTTTTACAGATCATCTTCAAACCGCTTTCTGACAGTCGCTTCCAAATGCGCCGTTTTGTGCACGGTCTTGTTTACGTGGCTCACCTTCGGCAGCATCTTCTCCCTGTCATCTTTGTTGTAGCGGTGTAACGTGCAAGGACGGGAGTGGAAGAAGTGTCAAAAGATGGAGCTAACTGTTTTAATGACATTTACACTTTACTTAAATCAATAACAGAGCAGCATCTCCTTATCCGGAAACAACAACACCGGAAATGTGTCCCGTGAAAAATCGTCCGACTGGGACTCTCTAATAACTAAAGTTCCTTGGGTGAATAATATAAACTCACTATACCGGTATATTATAGCGCTTTCGTGGCGAGTTTACTGACATATATAAGTAAGAACTTTACACTACTTTATATTAGAAATGGCAACAGCGGAGGATGAATGTCCCATAACAAGAAGATAGAGAAAACGAATAGCCTTACCACCTACGGCGGACTACAAAGGCGGAATTTTTCAGGATTTATGCAGATCCTAAATACAGATCAGCAGGTACCAGAAGGTAAGAAAAGTTGCTTTTGCATAATATTGCGACACAAAACGCCAGATAATATATCTTACCTTATGCACAAAGCATAACAATACTCATATGTTGAAGCACATCAAGCGGTGCGGCTTCATAGCTTACCAAAGTTGTACTAAAACATTTTGATAGATTTTTGAGCGCCGTGTGTAATGTTCTATATTTTCAATGGAACATATAACATGTTGGTGTTGTTTACTTGAGTCATATTGCCATCATAGTGCAGTCTACACTTATCTCTTATATTTGACTGCTATCTACTGGTCACACTTATCATTACAACATGTAAAAAAAAAATTGCTTCAAGGTTGGTAAGCAAAACCAGAATTATTCTTTACATTAGGCGCACCGGGTTATAAGGCGCACTGTCGAGTTTTGAGGGAAAAAAAGGATTTTAAGTGTGCTGTATAGTCCAGAAAATACGGTATGTATGTAAAGCAGAAACAGACACGTTCATGATGATTTACAGTATTTTGTTAAGTTTAAGCAATACCGTAACTCTTTTCCTGGGTGCATTGCTTTCACATAGCAACAGCATTTGTTGCTATTCGCTAAACGTTTCAAATAAGAACATAAAACTGTGACTTACAATGTCCGCTCTTACTGTGATGCTGACTAATGGGATGGTTGTATCTCTTCTTGAGCTGCCACATGCATAATAATCCTCACTCCTCAGATAAAAAGGGCTTTCTAGCATTCCATTTGTTGAGAGCCATATAGTTTAAAGTTGGTAGCGGATGGATTTTCAAAGTTGACCAATCTATTCGGCTTGGTGTCACAACCCTCTACTATACAGGTAAGATGCATCATTTATAATGTAGCATTAACTTTTCCGTACTCAGAGGCAATTAAGCAGCAGCAAAAGCAGCCCAAGCTCTTTTTTTCTGTATTTAATGGCAGGTCGCAACCGACGTTATTAGCAGCGTAAGCTTGCTACTATGCCAGAAAAGTAGTTCCTCAGTGTTAGCGCTTACAATAACAATGTAATAACAATAGCTAGGTTGATATGCAGGTTACGGCATGTAAATAGAACGTTGCTGGATATTTTTAAGAACGCTTTATAGTTGCAATAAAAATGAATTCCAATTACCTGTTTTGTTAGCCACCTCATACTAGTGATTTTTCACAATTTAGAACGTCCTGAAAAAGGAATGAAATGTGTCCTTATTTTGCATTGTGATTGTGAATGATGGGCAACATTCCCTTGTAATTCCAAGTGTAATCGGTACACCCCAACACTGTATTGTCCAAAAGTTCAGTTTATGCCTTACACTTTTTTCAGGAGCGTGTGTACAGTAGTTCTGTTGACCTCCGTTAGAGTCTGTCTTAATATTATGATTGAAAAGCTCAAACAGCGGTAGATTTAGAGATTGAGTGGCCCAATTAACCAAAGTTAACTCTGAACCATGCAGCAACAAGGTTTCTAGGTATAATGATTGATGATAAATTGAACTAGAAATCTCATGTAAAAAAATATACAACATAAAGTAGCAAGAAACTCGTCAATAATGAATAAAGCAAAACATGTTCTAGACCAAAAATCACTTCATATTCTCTACTGCTCGCTAGTGTTACCATATCTGAGTTACTGTGTAGAAATATGGGGAAATAATTACAAAAGTACACTTCATTCACTAACGGTGTTACAAAAAAGATCAGTTAGAATAATACATAATGTTGGATATAGAGAACATACAAATCCTTTATTTATTGAATCAAAGATACTGAAATTCCACGACATAGTAAATTTGCAAACAGCTAAAATTATACACAAAGCAAACTATAATCTGCTACCCAAGAATATACAACAATTCTTCTCAAAAAAAGAGGATAAATATAATCTCAGAGAAAAATGTAATTTAAAAAATGTGTATGCACGGTACAACACTTAAAATCTTCAGTATATCTGTATGTGGAATCAAATTATGGAATGGATTAAGCAAAGCAATCAAAAATGTACTAATATGATCCACTTCAATAAACTCTTTAAATTTAAAGTGTTTACAAAGTACAAAGAAGAAGAACCATGATAAACATTCTGAATTTATTTCATCCATCCATTCTTTCATTCTCAAAATAATCTTACTTATCTCATCATATGAAATGTAACTTACTTCACCAATTATTATTTATTTATTTATTGTTATTGTGATTACTTATGGAGTATATTGTGAATAAATTGAGAACAGGAAGTGAACAAAAGTTTTAGCAACTGTTATGTAAAAGAAAAGGGGTAGGATTAAATAAGCTCTGTTTCTTCCTACTCCTTTTTGAACATGTTGTAAAGAGAAACTAGAAATGGTGATGTATCATGCTGTATGCTTGCATGTTCGAAATAAACTCAAACTCAAACTCAAACAAGCTACTCTGTGCCACCACCAGCACCAGCCGACCCCCCTGGCCTATGATGTGGCCATAATAACGGGCTAGTTAATGGCTGACACCCCAGCTGAAACGCTGTTAACAAGACACCTTGACCACGTATGAGTCACTCCCTGCTTTGTTGTGGCGATGCCTACCCACCACCTCAGACATCAGCAGTGGGTCCAACTTGTGGGAAAAAAAGACAAATGTTCCCGTCCAATTAACAGCATTCCTAAAATCTGTCTCAACCACATTCCTAGTCACCCCTCACTGGGCTGCTCTGCGGCAGCCTGCCTGCGAGCGTCACAAGCTGCTCCTCAGCCGCCTATGAAGGGAAAAACAAAGCGGGAGTGCACTCTAAATGCTTCCTGACCTTTTGCATGAAAAAAAACACAACTTTCGCAACATTGAAAACAATCCAGCTGCAGTGTGTTTTGCTCCGATTCTGTTAAGAGTACCTTGTTTCTCTCCTGGAAGGACAGCGCTGCTTTAGCCACCCTTGAGTATACAGTAATTACTTTTTGGATGCACAGTGCAGGCTGCGGAAGGTGTGCGCCACTGGCACATGTGTTTGTGTGTTTGCTTGATTGCAGGTCTGACTGTGTCTTTTGGTGTTTGACTTTGTCTCTGGGACAATGTAAGCGGTTTGGTAATTTCACATGTTTACCCCGCTGACTTTCTACCCTGTGATCATTGTGCAAGTGTGTGTTTTCTCTCTGTGTGGGCCTTATCCTGGTCCTTATGTGTGTCACCTTGAGCAATGAGCTCAACGCTTTATGACCTACTACACTGCAAAAAGTCAGTGTTCAAAAACAATAAAAAAAAATACAAAAATGAGGGGTATTTTATTTGAACTAAGCAAAATGATCTGCCAATAGAACAAGTAAATGTGGCTTGTCAAGACTTTCCAAAACAAGTAAAATTAGCTAACTTCAATGAACCCAAAAATACCTTAAAATAAGTATATTCTCACTAATAACAAGTGCACTTTTCTTGGTAGAAAAAAAAAGAGACCTTTTCGCTCAATATGTTGAAAAATATTCTTAAATTAAGTAAATGCTAGTGCCATTATAATGATATGCGCTCTGCATTACATTTACTTATACTAAAAACTAATTTATTGTTCTTAATGGAAAGGCAACAGGGCAACCGCTTGTTACTCTCGGGGTCTCCTAGCCGCTCAGGCAAATCATATGGTCTAAAAAATGCATTTTTCCATCGATAACATGACATCATCAGGCCAAGTGCGTGCTCTTTCAGTCAATTAGTGCGCATATATACTGCCCGGCCCCCGGCCAAAGTGTTTTTAATTGTAATTTGGAAGAATTTATCTGAATGTGCATGAACTATTTCTGTTAAAAATTGTTAGACATGTTAAATGTTTGAATATTAATTGTCAGTTTACTGTACTGTGCCAACTGTACTACTATAAGAGTACATCTTTTCTATTGTTTCATTGAAAATAAAACAGCAAAGTCCATTTGGCTGTCATCCATTTTAATTATGAGACACAATTGTGTCAAAGTCATGATTTTTTTTTTTTCATGCTTGACATAAGAAATTATTACTTTAAAAAAAGTAGTTTTATAATTGTGAGTGTTGATGACACAGCTTTGCAACAGTTGATATTCTAGTTTCAAGCATGTTTTACTCAATATAGGTCATAAAATCGCAGCAACAAGCTGTAATATCTTACTGAGATCATTTAGGACCAAAACACTTAAAACAAGTAAAACACTCTAACATAAAATCTGCTTAGTGAGAAGAATTATCTTATCAGACAGAAAATAAGCAAATATTACCCTTATTTGAGATATTTAATCTTACTTAGATTTCAGTTTTTGCAGTGTAAGATCCTAAATAATACGTTCTACAAAGAGTGTGCACGTACTATTACAGGACGTGTTGCAAGTGAGCTCCTGTACTAAGACTGCATGCACTATCTATAAAAAGTGTAAAAAGTGGTGCAGAAGACCGCCTCAATTAAATTAGACTTATGCGTGTACTACCGGCGGTCACCATGGATTCAGTCATTTTCCTTCACATCTATGGCATCAAGCTCCATCCCTTGGTGGTTTGCCATGTTGAAGAACATGCAGCACACAACGTTAGTCTGTGACACCTTTTCTGGGCTATTAAAAGCACTCCTCCATTGCAATCTACAACGTAATCCACTTTTTAGGACGGCGGAAGGTGCGCTGTCGGGACGCCGGTGTTCTGGCGAGACATGCTTCCCATTAGAAATAATCCCACCCACTCCCTCCCCCCGCATGTGCACATTCATGACTACATGAACATGTCACCCATTTCAATCATTACACAAAATAATGTTATATTTTGTTCATTTAACATAGATGTTTCACAACTACAAACAACTAAACTATCTAGGGTACGATTTATTAGGTTTTGGTTCTATGTGAAGGTGTTGAACATCAACTGCTGCAAGGGATGCTTGGGAGTACATTCGGTTTATCAGCAAAAAAACAACAACACGACCTTAAAAATCATACATTTGATCGTTTGTAGTAATATTAATAATAATGATAATGAATTACATTTATATAGCGCTTTTCTATCAACTAGATCAGGGGTCCCCAAACTACGGCCGGATCAGGCCTGCCAGCGTCTAAAATCCGGCCCGCGGGAAATCCCAAGTTAAAAAAAACTCTCAGTGTCTCCTAGCCGCTCAGGAAAATCATATTGTCTAAAAATGCATTTTCCCATCGATTACGTGACATCATCGCGCTTGCGCCGCAGTGTCGGGCGAGCGCGCGGCAAGTGCACGCTCTTTCAGTCAATTAGTGTGGGAGGAATATATATATATATATATATATATATATATATATATATATATATATATATATATATATATATATATATATATATATATATATATATACGGAGCCCCTAAAGGGACATGTGAATTTTTTTTTTTTTAGACATGTATCTCGTGCGCACGAGAAACTTTTTATTAAAAAAAAAATATATATATATATATATATATATATATATATATATATATATATATATATTTTTTTTTTTTTTTTATTATTTTTTTTTTTTTTATTTTATTTTTTTTTTATTATTATTATTTTTTTTTTAATAAAAAGTTTCTCGTAACCACGAGAAACTTTCTCGTGCGCACGAGACGAGAAAGTTTCTCGTGGCCACGAGAAAGCATTGGATGCGTGCTGATGGTTTGGTGTGTGTTAAAATGGCAGTTTAGGAGTTAATATGGCTGTATTTCCAATTAGGACTTTCCCCCAT
>NC_084737.1:39383177-39538177 GCF_033978785.1 Entelurus aequoreus | reverse complement strand
TCTTGACTCGGGACTTGACTCGAGACTTGAGGGCAAAGACTTGAGACTTACTTGTGACTTGCAAAGCAATGACTTGGTCCCACCTCTGCTATATAGTATATACCGCATGTTATTTTTGTACAACAACAATTTCAGCTGTCGAACGTTATAAGGTACAAATTCAACAAGTACAACATTAGCACGGACGTATAGCCAAGTTGTGGTTAAGAAGGTGGATTTTTGTTCCTTATATTTACCAGAAACGAAGTGATCCGAACACACGACCCGGGACTTTGGGGGACTCCAGTGAGAACCGTCCTCATTTTCCCAGTGTAAAGCTGCAAGCCATTTGTCTCGTCTCTGTGGGCTTTTATCACGCTTTGGCAGAACAAAATACAACCTTTGTTTTCCCTGTTTCCAGTTGTGGTTAGCACAACCAAAAACAACACAGTTTTTCGGCATTTTGGAGGCAGAATGACGGGTTTAACCAGCGTAGGTCGACAGGTTAAAGAGTAATGGCAACGGTTTGTTTTCAACGCCAGTCTGGTTGCTATGGCTCGAAGAACCCGTATGTAGCTCAGTTGCCCGGATGTCGGCCCTCACCCATTGGAAATACAGCCATATTAACTCCTCAACTGCCATTTTAACACACACCAAACCATCAGCACGCTTCCAATGCTTTCTCGTGGCCACGAGAAAGTTTCTCGTGGCCACGAGAAACTTTTTATAAAAAAAAAAAAAAAAAATTTTTTTTTTTTTTTTAATAAAAAGTTTCTCGAGGCCACGAGAATACATGTCTAAAAAAAAAATAATTCCCATGTCCCTTTAGGGCACATATGTCAGAGTCAAGGCCCGCGGGCCATATCCGGCCCGCGAGAAGGTTTTTTACGGCCCTTGGGATGATCTTGATTTATTATTAGAACCGGCCCGCAGACCGCAGATCTTTTTTTTTTTTTTTTTTTTTTTTTTTTTTTTTTTTTTTTAGACCGCAGATCTTTTACACGCACCAAGCGGATGCCGGTCCAAGGTTCCGAAAGGGGGCGAGCGGCCCGCCGGGACGCGCCTGCCGGCCGAAGGGCTGCAGCCCGGCCGTCAGTCGCGGAGCCCGCCGTGCCACGCGCGCCAAGGGGGCGGGCCGAAACCCGGCCCCGAGGCCCTGAGACTTCTGCTTTGTTTCCCCAAACCGCGCGTCACCGCCGGGCCCGCACCACCGTCGGGCTGCAGCCCGAGCGTCGGTGGCGGAACCCGTCATGTGCCGCGCGCGCCAAGCGGAGCGGGGGGGTCAAGCGGGCCGAAACCCGCAGGCCACCCCCTCACCACGAGGCCCTGAGACTTCTGCGTTTGACCCCTACGCGCGGCCCGTCGGGACGCGCCCGCCGTCAAGCCACGAGGGCCAGCCGTCGGGTCGCGGAGCCCGCCGTGCCACGCGCGCCAAGGGGCGGGCCGAAACCAGCGGGGGGTTTCGGGCACCCAACTCGCCTCCCTCCCACGGAGGGAGGAGGGGGGTTTAATGTGAACATTACTGTGCAATCACATATTTAGAGTTTTTACTCAATTCAAGTTTAAAAGTTAAAGTTTAATATTTGTTTTCACTGCATGTTACTTCTCCTTAAACAAAGTGTTGTTTTTGATTTATAGATTTTTGCACTTTATTTTATTGTATTTCAATTTAATTATATTTTAAAAATATTTCAGTTGAGTGGATGATAGAAAATTGCTATTATTGTTTTTTTCTTTGAAGTAAATTTAGCCCACTTTTGCTAAAATAGAAAATATAGGCTACTGATGGTGCCTTGAATACCGGTTTCTTTCATTTAATGTTCATGTTATGGGGATTTTTATATAAAGGAAATTTGTCTTTTGTGTCTGTTGAAAATTAAAGATTACTGACAGAGCCATAAGAAAATATTGCTTTATTTATCTGATCATATTGGAATATATTTGTTAGGTTTTCAGTAGGTTCAATTAGGTTCACTAGACTATATGCGTCATTTAAAAAATTTTCAATGAACATTCGAACAGTCCGGCCCTCGGCTTGTAGCTAAATTTTTTATTTGGCCCTCCGTCCATTTGACTTTGACACCCCTGCTTTAGGGGCTCCGTATATATACAGCCCGGCTCCCGGCCAAAAATTTTTAACCCAATGCGGCCCCCGAGTCAAAAAGTTCGGGGACCCCTGAACTAGATACTCAAAGCACTCAAAGCGTTTGCAGTGTGAAACAAAATTACAAATATATATATATATATATATATATATATATATATATATATATATATATATATATATATATATATATATATATATATATATATATATATATATATATATATAGCATTATTTAATGTTATGATTGTGCTCATATGTAAGATTCCTTCTATCCATCCATGCATTTTCTACCGCTTGTCCCTTTCGAGGTCGCAGGGGGTCGCGGGGGGTCGCTGGAGCCTATCTCAGCTGCATTCGGGCGAATAGGCGGGGTACACCCTGGACAAGTCGCCACCTCATCGCAGGGCAAACACAGATAGACAGACAACATTCACACTCACATTCACACACTAGGGCCAATTTAGTGTTGCCAGTCAACCTTAAATTTCCAACTCATTGGATTCATACACAGCGCAGATGCGGAGTGGGCATGAATTTCAATGGAGTGCAGAACACTGGCACTCACCGTGATGGTGCGATGGAATGATCCAGATACAAGAAAATGCATGTTGCAAAAAAATTTTTTCATATAGAAGATATATTAATTTATTTTTGGGGTCTGCTGGCTCCAAATCAACCTGTAAGTCAGTTCATAAAGATGATAGATGACATGTTTACTATATTTATTTCTGACAGTCCAAATATGTTGACACATGCATGGAAGACAGTATTATAAGCGTTTAAATAATCAGCATATATTCTGCATATACATGAAGACAGGTACTCTGAATGGATTGCGCTCTCTGCTTTGTTCTGGCAATCCTCTGCTCACGAGCTTAATTGATCAGCTGTGTTTTAAAACACAAAAACCTTCAGGTATTCAGGACCTATATCAGAGGTGTCAAACTTGTTTTCATGGAGGGCCACATGGCAGTTATGGCTACCTTCAGACAGCCGTTTGTAAGACTGAATAAAATATGAATGTAAATTAAGGCTGGGCGATATGGTCTTTTTTTAATATCTCGATATTTTTAGGCCATATCGCGATACACAATATATATCTCGATATTTTGCCTTAGCCTTGAATGACCACTTGATGCATATAATCACAGCAGTATGATGATTCTATTTGTCTACATTAAAACATTCTTGATCATACTGCATTAATATATGCTCATTTTAAACTTTAATGCAGAGAGGGAAATCACAACTAAGTCAATTGACCAAAACTGTATTTATTAAACAGTTATTAAGCAGTGTCACAAACATTCATGTCATTTCCAAAACCGAAAGTGCAAGATTGTCAGAGACATTTTAAAACAAGCTTTTAGTGCACTTTTGTGCAAGATGTCACTAAGATGACACTTCAAAACAACACTAAATTAAAGTGCACTTTTTGTACAGAACGCCACTACAATAGTTTAAAACAAATAAAGTGCACTTTTGTGCATAATGTGACTCAAGATATTTCAATAACTGTCAAATAAAAATGAGCTGCATAATAGGAAATCAAATAGTGTTCGTCCTTCGCTATGTGGTAGGTTACTGCGGACATTATCTCCTTTTGTTGTTGACTATTTTTTTCATACGGTGTTGATCTGGAAATGTTTGCCTCTGCATTTTGTTGGTGTGGGCGTGTGGCACCGAATGGAGATGTTGACATGCGGAGTAAGCACTCTTCATTCTCTAGCAGGGGACTTTTCAAATGATGCTACATATTAGCAGTAATGCTACTTTTTGTAGCAACACTTTTTGAGTTTGAGTTTGAGTTTGAGTTTGAGTTTATTTCGAACATGCAAGCATACAACATGATACATCACAATTTCCAGTTTCTCTTTTCAACATGTTCGAAAAGGAGTAGGAAGAAGCAGAGCTTATTTAATCCTACCCCTTTTCTATACATAACAGTTGCTAAAACGTTTTGTTCACTTCCTGTTCACTTTGTAGTTCAGGTTGTTCATCACGTACACAGCTACTCCTCCTCCATTTTTGTTGGTTCTGTTGATGTAGTTTAGTTCATATCCTTCCAGATCAAAATCTATTCCTTTTTTTATCATCAATCCATGTTTCTGTGACAGCAATCACCTTGAAGGGTTCGTTGATGTGTTCCAAAAAGTTGTTAATGTTGTTGTAGTTTGCTTTCAAGCTTCTGCTATTGTAATGAATAATTGACAATTTGTTATCACATTTAATGTTGCTATTATATTGATCATCTGTATAATAAAAACAATTCTTACTGATGTGGGAGAAAAATGTTGTATCTGGATCTATAATCATTTTCCAAAATTTTGCCCCACACTTGACAAATTACGGTTGTCTGTTGGACATATTCCCACTTGAAGCCAAACCACCGCCAGATGATGGACCCCCTGTTGTTTTTCTTGGGAATTAATTATTCCTTCATTTGTTACTAGATTTGCACCTTCTTTCTCTCGTATTACCACTCGCACGGCTACGCTAGCACCACAGCTAACGTTACCCATGTCGCTACCTCGCTGCTCCGCGAGGGCGTATACGTGACAGTATGTGACGTATGACGTGACAGCATTGGGGTTGCTAGGCCTGTTTTAGGGGGGCTCAAGCCCTCCCTAAAATATTCTTAAGCCCCCCTAAATAATTAGTGTTAAAAAAAATAAATAAAAAAAATCTATTTTATTTTTTACAAATACATGCCGACATATTCATTATAAAGTGGCCTGAATATGAGTTTAAATAAATAATCATATAACCTGTCATTATTCACTCAGTTTCCCCTCACTTCATAGCGTAAGGTAGAGAGCCCCTTTAGTGCGTCGATATCCAATCCATTCCACTTGTTCATATAGAAAATGCCCACATCACTCAAAATCCAGTCCGCTTTTTCTCTCCGACCTTGCTTGCGGTCCTTGGACTTGTTCATATACAAAATGCCCACATCACTCAAAATCCAGTCCGCATTTTCTCTGCGACCTTGCTTACGGTCCTGCAGGTGTACGAAGCACATTAGCACACAGCACTGCAGAACAAGAACGTGAACAGATGCAAAATGGACATAAGAAACTTTTTAAAGAAAGTAAGTATTCATCACTGCTTGTAGTAAAATGTATTAGCTCCACTTTACACCAGGTCTGGGTTTGACAAAAAGTTACATTCCCGCTCTAAAACAATGCTGCTACTTAGTTAGCTAGTTAGCCTGAAATGCATCATGAAGATCCTGGTTATTTATAAAGTTAAATGTGCTTGTGCGCTACGTTCGCACGCATCCTGTGCATCTCCTGGGGGCTAAGCCCCCCCCTGTCCTAAAAAGCTAGTGACGCCCCTGCGTGACAGTATGTGACGTGTGTAAGAAGGTGCACTTGCTGTCTGTAAAAAGGAGACACAAGAAGGAGTGGGAAGAGCCTGTAGTGTAATGCCAGCAGGTAAAAGCAACTGCGTGAGAACGTATACTCGAATATCACGATATAGTCATTTTCTATATCGCACAGAGACAAACCCGTGATATATCGAGTATATCGATATATCGCCCAACCCTAATGTAAATGTATAAGGACTTGCCTCGTGTTATTATTACACAATTGCCATGGCATGTACTTTTTAATGTACACTGTAAAGAAAAAATGTTTGCAGTAGAAAACTTTCAGCCCAGTCTTCTAAATGTTACTGTAAAATATATCATGTTTGTTACTATAAATGAAAAAAACGGTACTGCTGTTTTTACAGTAAAATTCTGGTGACCGTGCTGCCAGGTGTTTTTTTTTACTGTAAAATCTACATTTTTTTTTACATTTTATCACTGTAAATGGAAATTTGTTACCACTGTTTTTTTATGCTAAATTACCGTTCAATCTACTATAATTTTTACAGTATACAATTCCATGGATAACTTTCTTTGCAATCATAAAGCAGATATTAAAGTTTCATTTAAAAAAAAAAAAGGGATTGTATGATGATAAAATATTCGTTGCATTATTACTTAATATTAAAGTTTAAAAGATATACAACTGCATGCAATACAATTATAATTGTTTTTGTTTTAATGGAAAGAGCGAATACATTTAGCAAGGAAAGATTAAGTACTTATTATATAAAAGTATGCATATTATACCCAGGCTTTCGCCGGGCCATGTAAAATATTGTGGTGAGCCAAATCTTTGACACCTGTGACCTATATGGACAAAAGTAGTGGGACACGAGACAACAACCCTTTGCAAATTCTACTGTAGAAAAATGATGTCCATTCATCAAGAAGATCATTTGTGAGTTCATAGGTCACTGATTTTGGATCATCTCTGTCAACCCAAAGGGTTTAATGGGGTTGAGGGCTCCCAGGTTCTGCCATACTAAACTAATCAATGTATGCCTTTATGGACCTTGTTTGTGCTGCAGGAAACAGTCATGATAGAACAGAAACTATTCCCACGAGGTTGCAAGCATTAAATTGTTCTCAATATCTTGGCACAATTTAGTAACCTTAGAATGTAATGAAAATTAAAAGAGAACTACGAGGCTCCTACCCCTGAGTGACTAAATAGTCAATTAAGAGATGCGTCTCACTACTTTTGTCCATGTAGTGTTAGTCTGGTTTGTTTGGAAGTGAACATATGTTGCCCGGAGGACAGGGCTGTTGTAGAGGTTAATGGTGCTGTTAGCGTGTGTAATGTGATTCTGACTGTAAGTTTGGCTCAGACTAAACACAAGGGAACAGTGGCTGAGATTAAGTTATGGCTCTTTGACTGTGTTTGAGAGAGCCCTCGCTGAAATCATTTGTAATTACATGCGTATTTTTTTTAAATGAATGAAGTCTCCCCCTCTCATCATCAGGGCTGACGTCCATTTATGTCTGCTTTTATCTCACTCCAACCCCCTTACACACACACACACACACACACACACACAAACACACACTTCATCGCTTCATCATGCCTACCCTCTGATGCATTTTGCAAACAAGCAGACTTTATTTTGCTGATGCCCCACCTCCACCTGCCTTTATTCCATCTCCTCTACACGGACAGAGCAGCTGAGGACTCCCTGAGTTGAATGGGCTCTTTCATGCGTGGGGTAGATAGACCGAGAATAGAGCGGGAGTGACCTTCCAGAGCAGCAGGTGTTTTGTTCTGTGACCTGGTGCCACATCTCTGCTCATCACTGCTTCTTTTTCTCTGCTTCCCGCTTCTTTGTCCAGGTGTGTGGCCTGCTGCTTACCCACAGTGTCATCCTACTTACTTCCTGGGTTGTTTGGTTAGGACGTTAAGGAACTACGAGTCGTATGTATGTGTAAACGGGTCAGCGGTGCTGGAAAAACAGTCTTATTTGGAAGATGAGATAACGCCTTTTATCCCAGGTTAGGCTTCTATCTGCTCAGGTTTAACATTAACCAGCAAGTCTCTGTGGGTGGTAATGTTTGAGCCTCTTCTGCGTGCTCGTGGATGAGGAAGCGACATGGCGCGATTGTCACTGAGTTAGTCGGTCCATCAGGACGTCTCCGGTGTGAAGGAAGACCCTACAAATTGCAGACATAAGAGCTTTCACTGTCTGCGTGACAGGAAGTCTCACTCAGCAGGGTTTGTTTTCCTCTGCGGCCCTGTGTGTGTGTGTGTGTGTGTGTGTGTGTGTGTGTGTGTGTGTGTGTGTGTGTGTGTGTGTGTGTGTGTGTGTGTGTGTGTGTGTGTGTGTGTGTGTGTGTGTGTGTGTGTGTGTGTGTGTGTGTGTGTGTGTGCGTGTGTGTATGTGTGTGCGTGTGTGCGTGTGTGTGTGTGTGTGTGTGCATGACTACATGAACATGTCACCCATTTCATTTTCCTGAGCTGCAGGGAGGTCTGCATGCAGATAAATCACTGTTCTGGAACCAGATTATGCACATCGTAATCATTGTGTATAAATACCGTGTGCAGACACTGAAAAATTCCCAAGTCAATTATAGGAATATTAATTGCAAAACAGATCCGTGTTCTTTTGTTCTCATATTCATACATATCAGTTTTTTGTTTTTTTTTAAAAAGAAGAATAGAGAGGAGAGGGGTGTATTGTGTGTTTGAACAAGGCTCAAAGGGGCTTCTTGGTCAAATATTTACTTTCCTAAATGTGAGTGTAGGATGTCGAATAGAATCCTTTGACAAGCAGCCTGGTAGACTTCAATTAATATGCAGCTGGTGAGGTGGTGCTAAATTATCAGGATATCTGCCCTACGAGGGAGGACTGAAAACTGAAAACATTTGAAATATTGGCAGCTCTCAAATAAGGAAGGACGATATGACCTAAAATCTATTTTGTGGTATATATTTCAGCCTCCTGCAATAACAATATATACTATGATATGTTATTTGGCATATAAATGATAATACAACCATCTCAAAACAGGTTACAAAAGGCTCCTAATTTAGCTACTGACATATTGGGTAACATATTGTTGTATTTTGTCAAAACTATTATTTGTCTACTTGACAATTGACTGTTAATACCTGGCTGCTTTCTGTTGTAACACGATTCTACCTACACTTCTGTTCAAATATAATAAGCAGCAATTATTCTTCTGTTGTTTGGCTACATTTTATTAGTTAGCGATACTACAAATTTGGGTATTGATCCAAGTCCAAGTAGTCACCAAGCAATATTGGTCATACCAATGTTCATACTTAAAAATTTACAGAATCAGGAAGTGATTAAAATTTTACTCACAACTGTAATCTGATAATATCAATGTATATTTAAATGATTCCTTTATGCCCTTTTATTACATACAAATTTTATAACAAAGTCAATCGTGCAAAAACAGTTTTTTAAACAATTACAAAAACGACCAAAAACTATTTTGTGATAGTAAAAAATGTTGATTTAATCATTGTATTATCAGCCATATACTGACACTATACTTGGTATCGTTACTGTCGATATTTGTATTGGTTTACCCACCCCTGCTTACATTTAAGAGTTCTATCTTAGCAGTTAGCTATGCTTTTCTGTATCTTTTCTACGGTGTTTAGTGTAGTTTGTTTGTCCTCCAGTGATAATAACACTTGTTAGAAACAGAGTCTATTTGCCGCCACAGGGGCGAGGATTAGTGATGTGATTCAGAAACTGCACTGTGGAGGCACATTAATTGCTAGCTCGCTGGCAAAGACGTTACATTGCTTTAAGGACGCCTTTGTTTGCCTGTCGCTGTCAAAATTGCGGTACACAACTAGAATGTGTCATCAACGTCGTCGGCCAAATTTATATAATTTATTTCGTATGTCATTTATATCCCGCAACCCTACTCTCAAACTGTCTTCAACTAATTTTTAAATATACATTGTCTTGCTATATTTTTCCAATACCTAAATCCAACATGTTCTCTTTTTTACAGCTGACCCTCACGCCAAACATGACCTTGGCTAATCAGTGGACACTGAAGCTGCCAGCCAGTGAAGCAGTCCACCACATCATGACCTTTGACCCCAGCGACAGGACCTTCCTTTATCTCATGACCTCGCATCATGTAAGAAAGAAGCTGCAGTTTGTTTATTCTCTCTGTGTATGTCAATGATTAATGACCAAAAATGGCATCACTGGTGAGCTCATGTGACCAGCACGTCTCCAGCAATGCAGTGAAAAAAGTTACATCATTGCCCTTATTTGTCCCAATTTAAACATATAGATCTTCCCTGTGATATATTGCCTTAAAAGAAACTAAAGAACACATTCAATTATTCTGAAAAAGGTGAATTAAAAAAGCCCTTTGTGAAGAAATGGATGGCTTGTGAATCAATAAAATGGCTTACAGCAGGGTTTTCAAGGCAGGCACAGTGAGCCTCCTCTCAGAGAATACAATATTCTCACCTATGCTCTCAAATATATCTGGAGCATTTTGGGGGATTTTTCTATCTAACTAAAAACCAATTAAATTAGCCTTTGAACAAACTGAAGTCAGCATGACAAGTTACAATATTTTCTCAAGCTTCTTCTGGCGCCTCATGCTTTGATAAACCCTGACTTTTAGGATTTTATCGGCTCAACTCAATTGTGTGACGTTTGTATGTTCTTCCTGCGCTTGTGTAGGTTTACTTTGGGCATGGACATCTTTTTTTTTTTCTTCTTTTTTTTGGGGGGGGGGGGGGGGGGGGGGCAGGGTGTTTGAGTCCTGAACTTTTTAATATCCAAGAATAATGTTATGCAATTGAATGGAGACAAGTCAAACACTAGCGCCAAGCGGAAAACGGCTGGCTGTTCAGGCTAAAGCTTGACCCTGTAGACCGCCCAACAGGCTTATTGATTGGCTTTCTGGGGCTAGCAGCACATAGCAGCTGACCAACCAGATGGCAGTCTTGTGTTGCAGCAGACATACATGGTAAACATTAAATTAAATTACATTGCAATCTTGCAATCTAAAGTTATTTATTTTATTCTGTTAAGTTAAAGTTAAAAGTTAAAAGTTAAAGTCCCAACGATAGTCACACACACGCTAGGTGTGGTGAAATTATCCTCTGCATTTGACTCATCCCCATGTTCACCCCCTAGGAGGTGAGGGGAGCAGTGAGCAGCAGCGGTGGCCGCGCACGGGAATCATTTGGTGATTTAACCCCAACTCCAACCCTTGGTGCTGAGTGGGAGATAATGGATGCCATTTTTATAGTCTTTGGTATGACTCAGCTGCGGTTTGAACTCACGACCTTCCAGTCCACTCTAACCACAAGGCCACTGAGCAGGTTATTAATAACACAGTTAATTGTGTTATTTTGTGAAAGGAATACAATTATTTAACAATTTGTTTCCCGTTCATATCATTTATCCTTCAAGCCGCGCCCCCTGTACGAAAGTTGCGTCCCGCCTCTTCTGAAATCCAAATTTCACTCCTGACTTGGAGTACCTCAACTTCCTCCCACATCTCCAATAACATGCATGTCAGGTTAAAGGGATACTTTAAAATGTCCATACATGTAAATGCCTCTATGTGTCCTGTAATTTACTGCTGACTAGTTCAGGGTGTACCCTACCTCTATTAACTTTTACTCACCTGGGATAGGCTCTAGTTTACTTGCTGTAATTTAATTTGATTGGTGCACATATCCTTTTTTAACCTTGGGTAAATACAGTACCTTTTGTACATTTTTGTCCCTTAAAAGGATGCAAACAGTTAGTCTCCTTAAGGTCCAATAATTAGTCCTCTATTGGTTAATTACATTATTAGATTACTGTATATATAGTAATGCAAATGCACCTTCTGGTAATATCATCGTGCTTCCAACCTCAGATGTTTACAGTCTCGGCTGTAGCAAGCTCTGTCTTTTTCTTATTTTATCAACTCAGAATGCAAATTATACATTTTCTTTCCTGACAATTTTTCCCCAGAGCCCAAGCAAACATATTTTAATTTATATGTAAACAACAGAGGAAGGAGGAAATAAAGATATCCCACTACAAAAGATTAATTTAATGACCATATTGCATCATTGCTGTAAAATTGCTGTAGCTTGTGCAACAATAACTGTGTTGACTGCTTTGAAGTTTGGAACAAGTGCATGTGTGCTTTATGTTGGAGCAGATGCTGAGGGTGAAAGTGGCTGAATGTGACCAGTGGACCAGCTGCGGAGACTGTCTGGGAGCGGGTGACGCCCACTGTGGCTGGTGCACGCTGGAGAATAGGTAAGGGTCAACACAAAGTTAGAATATTGTGAAAATATCTATCTATGCCTCCTGAGCTGCAGCTATCAATTATTTTAGTAATCGAGTAGTTTGGTGATTAGTTTTTTCGATTAATCAAATAAAACATTTCTAAGGAAAATTTGTTGAAATAAAGAACACTTTTTCACCTGTATAAAGTTGGCCCCCTTATCATTGCAAATACTAAAATAAAACTGTAATTTGTTTGTGCTAAGTTTCAACTGGTTTGTGCTGTAACATTTTTTGCTGGTGCCATTACGGTTTTTAAGTTATTCTAAAGAACATTTTCTGACGAGTGACTTGATGTCATCCAGCTCGCCCACCTTGTCAAAAAAAAAAATAGTTTTTATGTTAACGTTATAACATTCATAACCAGGCCCCCATACCCGGTCAAAATCTTTCCCAACTTGTCCCATTTGTTTATGCTACGTTTGTGCTGGTTTGTGATTCAACATTTTTTTGTCTAACCACCATATTATAAAAACATGCCCTGGGGATAGGTTGATTGGCAACACTAAATTGGCCCTAGTGTGTGAATGTGAGTGTGAATGTTGTCTGTCTATCTGTGTTGGCCCTGTGATAAGGCCCGAATGCAGCTGAGATAGGCTCCAGCACCCCCCACGACCCCGAAAGGGACAAGCGGTAGAAAATGGATGGATGGATGGATAATATAGTTTCATGTTATTAATGCTTTATTATTAATAACCGGACCTCCACCTTGTAAACATCTCCATAAACTTCTCCCAAACATGTGTGCTACAAAAATGTTTTGTCTAACTATCATAGTTTTTATGTTATTAACGTGATATAGTTATTATGTTATTATTAACATGTTATTATTCATACCCAGCCCCTGAACCATGACAAAATCTCTCCAAAGCTGTACCAATGGTGTGTGCTGGTTTGTTCTGCAAAAATGATTTGTCTAACAATTATAGTGTTTATGTTTTGGGGCTGGTTATTAATAAAAGGACGTTAAAAACATAACAATTGTAAAACTTAGACACAGTAATTTTCACAGCACAAACCAGTACAAATGTAGCACAAAAAAAGGGTACACGTTTGGGGTGATCTGGACAAAATGGATGACATCCCTAGTCAGAAAATGTTTTTTAGAAAAACTAAAAACAATAACAGCACAAACAAAAATGTTTACAGAACAAACGTGGCACAAACGAATGACAATGTTATTTTAATATTTGCAATGATAAGGCGGGGCCAACTTCACAAAGGTCAACCGTCATTCATTTTCTAATACATGCACATAATTTATATTGCATATCAATACTAAAGTAGTATTAGCCATTAGAGGAGACCAATCTAATCAGAGTGTGCTGCTCAGTATCGTGGCCACTGATTAGCTCAGCGTCAGCCAGCGTTAATATATTGGATTAAAAAAGTGTAACGGTGACTAAAGGGGGTTATTTTATGTCTAAAGGGCTTTTGTAATGTTAAAAATATTCAGATGGTCATAAACAGGTTTTTATGCTCTAGCTCTGAAAACATTTGATAATTAATGATTCCTACGCCGCAAAAAATAATTTATCATGGTCCTGTCACTGGTATATACTATGTACAGTAAAACTTACTCTAAGTACAGTATATGACTTTTAACATCAGCTTTCTAGTTTGATGAAGATTAGTTCTTGACCTTTGACCTCAGCCACAAGAGAGACCTTGTTTCAAGATTAAAAAATATTGTTTTGAAGGACAATTTATTTTTGTTTAGAAATGTGACAATTGAGGCTCTAAATTAACTAAACTAAAGCAGTTCTTACTGGAGATCTTTGAGATTCTTGGGTTGGTTAATAATTGTAAATGTTACAGACATTTCCAGACAAATGCTGTGCAGCTCATAATGTTGTGGAGACTCTTGGTTTGCAAATGTCTGTGAATGTTCAATATGTAATAATAATAACATTTTGAGGTTGTCTCGATGAAAAAAAAGGTCAGAATGAAGGCCAAATACAGATATGTCTTCCTTTTGGCTTGTTGGGCTGACAGAGCTTTGGAATATGTTTTTTGGAGGCTTGTAGAATGATCAGACTGGAGGTGCTGGAGGTGGAACGTCAGTGCATGGAACACTGCCTTATTTTCTTCTCTAGTTTGGCTGCAATGTGACGAGCTGGGAGGCTGCGCAAGTTTAGGGCAGTGATTAACATGACTCTGTAAGGACCAGCTCTATGGCTCTGTGTTCGCCGGCTCTCGGGCAGATTGTTGTTTGACTCTTTGTGTGTGTGTGTGCGTGTGTGTGTGTGTGTGTGTGTCTGTGGGTGTGTGTGTGTGTGTGTGTGTGAGAGAGAGAAAGAGAGAGTCACTTGCTTGGTGATTAAAGCGAATCAGATGTGAGATAGAGAATTTTCTGATGAGTTGTGCTGCAGCTCTCAGAAGCTCTGGCACTGCCATGGGCCATTCAGAGCTGCAAGTGTGGACTGATGAAGAGTTGTACGTGTGTGTGTGTGTGTGTGTGTGTGTGTGTGTGTGTGTGTGTGTGTGTGTGTGTGTGTGTGTGTGTGTGTGTGTGTGTGTGTGTGTGTGTGTGTGTGTGTGTGTGTGTGGTCAGACTGTCTCCCTGTCATCTCCATGTATCCTCTATTTATCAATCTGTCCCCTCCTTATCCCATTCCCTCGTTTCCCATCACTGTATTGTTTTCTCTCTTTTTCCCCCCTTTGTGGGCTTCATATTTTCCAGTAGCTTGAAGAATTTCGTTATCCCTCACTCAGCCGCCATCTCTGTCCCTGTAGACCTCGTCTGCTCCTCCCCCTGTGCCCTTGTCCTCCTCTCTCTCTCCGTCTACAAAGGAGCGTTGATTGTGCCGACGGTGGCGGGAGGGAGAGCGCACACTGGCTCTTTTGACAAGGAAATGTCAAAGTGTGTAAGCCTGTGTGTTTCTGTCACTGGGAGTGTGCGGCTGTCTGGGAGCTGATGTCATGAGTGTGTGTTTGATGTACCCTCTGACCAGTCATGTTGGCCTCTGGGCTGGCGGTAGTTGTGAGTGGGCCTCCTTAGTCACGTCTTTGTGTTTCTACAAACACTATCCAGCAACAAGCTTGGAGGCCGCCATTGTTTCGGTCCATGTCTGTTGGGTTTTATGCAAAGAGTTGACGTCTCGCAGCACGTCGCCATTCAGTGCGAGCACTAGAACACGTCTGTCTGCTCGCTGGAGTTGGCATTGTTGTCTGAAAAGGGAGCTAGTCTCTCCCCCTGTCAGAGATAAAGCTCGGTCCTTGATCACATGTTTCATGCTGCAGAGCTTTTAATCTGCCGTGCATCACAAGAAAGCACTTAAATATCTTTATTTGAATCAAATCATGCATCATGTGCAGTCTCTGCTATTCATAAATTATCATGCTTATCTGTGGCTCTTTGTGTGTGTGCGTGCATGTGTGGAGGAGCTCATATGTTCTCCTGCTGTTTAGCAATCTCAGTCACTTCCCACCTTATCTGACGCGCACGCACACACACACACACACACACACACACACACACACACACACACACACACACACACACACACACACACACACACACACACACACACACACACACACACACACACACACACACACACACAATCATGCAGTGATGAGTTCTCAGGTCATATTTTAGCTGCATATGTTAACTCTGTTTATTTTAAGTCGCTGTTTGAAATGCAAACCTTAAGATTGGTGTTTGTGTCTGCTGCTTATGTATTTATTCAATATGTGTATGTATCTTATAGAGGAGGACCTGATCCTTGAAGAGGTTCCTCATTTTACAGGTGCACAAGTCTCCATATTTGTTGACGTTCCGCCTGTTGCTGAATGTTTTGTTCAGTAGTGCATTCTTAGAGATAAAACATGTTGTTTGCTTCATCGTGTGTTCCCAAATGAGAACAGAGGAAACAATGTTTGCCCCTCACTCTCCAGTGGAAGCTGTTTTTCCTCCCTGATTCCAGTGTAAAAAGAAGATACATTTGAAAATGTGTGCTGCCTCCTCTTTTAAAACATGATTTTGGACTCGGATACAACTTGAAAACTGGGAAATACTCAAGTTAAAGGGGTCCAATTATGCAAAAGCAACTTTTTTGTACCTGTTGGTACCTGATTTTGTGTATTTGGTATCCCCATACAGTAAATCTTGAAAAATGTAAATCAAACCAAGAAAGCATGGCGGAGATATTTATAAAACAATCTTGCATTATTCCAAACTTGCTTGAAAGGAACCATTTTAAATTTGAGGATTTTAGTGACGTATTTTGCCCTAGTTACTAGGGATGGCGTGGCGAAGTTGGGAGAGTGGCCATGCCAGCAATCTGAGGGTTACTGGTTCAATCCCCACCTTCTACCATCCTAGTCACGACCGTTGTATCCTTGGGCAAGACACTTCACCCTTGCTCCTGATGGGTCCTGGTTAGCGCCTTGCATGGCAGCTCCCGCCATCAGTGTGTGAATGTGTGTGTGAGTGGGTGAATGTGGAAATACTGTCAAAGCGCTTTGGGCTCCTTAAAAAGGGGTAGAAAAGCGCTATACAAGTACAACCATTTACCATTTAATTAGTTACGTCCGCGGATATCTCCATATATGGTATAGGTTGACCTGAATAGGTTTTTGCGAGTCTGCCATTTTTATTCAGATGTAGTCCAAAGTTGTAGTCAATACATTCCTTATTTTTCCTCTATCCTCTTGTTGTGGTGCAGACTGGCTCGTATTAGGGTTGTTAACGATAAACCGATAAACGGATATCGGGTTCGAGAAGTGGCCGGTTCGGCAACAACGGTTACAGCCCCCTCAATAAGACTCACCTGTGAATCGTTAGGTTAATCGAGTCCAGAGACATAAATTGGTTATCGCGACAAACTAGAATTTAAGTATATGGTTTTTGTCTTTAAAATGACACGAGAGCCAGTGTTGTCCGTTAAAAGAGTCACACGTGTGTTATGTTAATTACGTAACTGGAGACGAGAACAGACGTAGGTACATGGACCGAGTGTCGTGCGAGACTAGCAATCAGTGGACAGTTTATCTTTAAAACTAAGCAAGAATCATGGCTGC
The DNA here is from genome assembly GCF_033978785.1 of Entelurus aequoreus. NCBI lineage: Eukaryota > Metazoa > Chordata > Actinopteri > Syngnathiformes > Syngnathidae > Entelurus > Entelurus aequoreus. The sequence goes on along the minus strand of NC_084737.1, from coordinate 39,521,400 downwards.
CCGCCACATAATTACGCACAAGATACGTAACGTCAACACCGCGGAACGTCTCCGTGCTGTGCCGTCCGTCATATTGTAACATCCCAAGTAATGGCGACTCAGAAAGATTCCCAGTTTGTCTTTCTTTGTTTCACAAAATGCAACGTTTTCATACAACAAACTCAATTTCTTGTCTTGCTGACCTTTTGAACTCCACAAAACACGTCACCCATTCTTGTCCCAGAAGTTCCGCCCCCTGTCAAGCTATTGGCTAGAACCTGTAGGCGACACTGACTTGACTTGACTCGTGAAAAAAATATTTTTATTTGACATGTTTGCCTTTTTACTTTATAAAACATCTTTGGGGATCTCAGGGCATTCAATCGATCACAACTGGACTGTTTGGTCTGTCTTAGAATATGTTTTGTCTCTCATCCAAGTAGGCGTCATCAGTTCATACTCATAGACTTAGATTGGTCAGATCTAGACTTAGATTGGTCAGATCTAGTCATAGATTTAGATTGGTCAGATCTAGTCTTAGACTTAGATTGGTCAGATCTCGTCTGGTCCAGTTGTGATCGATTGAATACCCTGACATTACAGTGACCGGGATGATTGAGAATATCCATAGACATCTTTCGGGATATATGTTGTTTAAAAAAAATGTAAATACTGTAAGCATGTCACTTTTATAGAATGTGCTTTTTTTTATTTGAAGATGAATGTGCCCATGTGTGTTCTCATTCATTAGGTTATTGTTATTCTCAAGGCATTCAACTGATCAGTTGTCTTAGAAGACGTTTGGCCTCTCATCCGAGTAGTTTTCATCAGTTCATGCTCAGAGACTTGGCTTGGTCAGGTCTACTGTGAGTGCTTGATGCCAAGGTCCTAACTATTTATCTTCTAACATTAGGAGGGGCGTATGTACAGGTACACATGCTTTTGTTATGTTGTGACTTGAAAAAGAATGTTTTACCACAAAATGTAATCATTCATACACCGTATCCAATCTTAATACATTTTTCATACACTAAATTGAATCGTATCGAATCATTCATACACCAAATATAATCGCATCAAATCGTTCTGTTTTATAAATTAATAATTTTTATATCGCATCGTAACCCATGTGTCGCAATGTGAATCAAATTGTCCATCACATTTACATCCCGAGTTCTCACATGCACACGCATGCTAAAATCGTCTGCTTTTGCCATTTCTAGTAAAAAGTAGTGCATAGTTTGAACTCATATCTGTCAGTAGATGGTTGATAGGGTGAAGACGCAGTCCAAAGGGGCTAGGCCGTGAGGAGGGCTTCGGCCCATAAATAAGACTGCCAACAAAACGGCGCATCCTGTAGAGACTGTCAGAAAGTGGCTTGAAGATGGTCTGTATAACATAATCCATTCAAAATTTTGACCATAGCACAACCATCACATGTAGACCACAAGGAAGTGTTTTAAATGTAGAAAGAAAATATAGTATGACCCTTTTAATAGATGATGATCTTGATGATGATGATGATGATGATGATGAGAGCAGTCATGATGTGACCGCAGTTTAACAGGGTTAAATTGTAATAAACTGTGTGTTAGTGTGATGGAGTTTGCGAAAAACAGCACTCAGAATTGATGAGAATATTCATGCTGGGGGGATTTTGTGTGGCTTTCAGAGCCACTTAGTGCTATTTTTAGCACGTAGGCTGACCTCATGGCCATTCTCAGCACCTCATTTCCAATGGGACAGAGAATTTTGACATTCATTTTCTTGACAAACACTAAAGTGTGGAGTCACACGGACACACACGCATTTAAAAACAACTATGAAAGAAAGAGGGGGAAGTGGGGTGTACAGTATTAACCACTCCCATTATGTTATGGTGCAGCTAAATTGGGGCCTCTTTGGTCTCGGCTATCTGAGGTCACTTTGTCGTGCAGATTAGCAGTGCCAGCAGCCACTGAAGTTCATTACTGAAGTCCAAGTATTGGCCCGTCTTGTTTGATGAATGCCTTGTGTCTTGTGTCCAAGAGTTTCATTAATGCACACATTGTACACACACATTCATAGATGCCTGCACAGTCCCTCCATTTGCTTTAAGAGTGTGTCGTTTTCTCGTGGTCTGTGATGGCAGTGCCCCTCGGATGGGTTACCATAGTGATGCGCGTGACCTGAAGTCAAGGCTGTTGTGGTGCACCACATAAGCTGCCAGGTGAGTGTGACTGAAGCGCCTTATAAATTTATGTCAGGCAGAGCATTAAAAAAAAGCCATCTTTAGAATTTGTCAAGCCGCTGAAGTCCGACAGCTGACTCCATCTCAATTACAAGCTGCTGACATGCAGTGATGATGATGAAGCTCCGAGATAAGACGTGCTGATGAAACCACTTACGCATCAGTGTGCTGCGCAGACCAGTGAGAAAATGTGCCTATAGTCATGTTATTTTGAGGGAAAACTATGTTCTGTAATCTGATCTGAGCAAACGTGTGGGGATATTATTAACGCTGAACCCAGATGAACTGATCACTAACTGTTTCGCCAGGTGTACCATCCAGAAGGAGTGTGCCCAGGGGCTGTTGGCACGTTCTTGGATCCCTATGGGTGAAGGCCCCCTGCAGTGTCCCTCCATGACCCTAACACCCTCTGAGATCAGCATCTCTGCAGACGTCAAGGTACATGTTGTTTAGCATATATTCCGCAATACAGTATACATGATATACAATCTTAATTGGTTCTGTGACCCAGCTCTTAACTCAAAACACTTGGATCTCAAATCAAAATTAAAATTGATTTAAATCAATTGAATTGATGCTAGCCGCCCAACACTGCACACTTGTAACCTGTAACATACCTTTTAAAATCAAAAGATAAGATATGCTCAGATATAGGTTCCCCGCGACTTCGTAAGGGACAAGCAGTAGAAAATGGATGGATGGATAGATGCTCAGAGAAAACAATACAATATAATGTACTACAGTAGTTGTATGTAGTAAGGTAAGTAAGTACAACATTTACCTTGGAGAGTGGTCTCCTACAGTATCTTTTTTGAGCTGCTTCTCAGTCAAACACACCAGGAGCAGCTTTTTCATATTTTCATGGATAAAAAGTTGTTTGCCATTTAGATGTTATTCAAACATTCTTAGCTGGTGTTATAGACTCATTCTGCTTTAGTATGTTGCAGACTTGCAGTGCTACGCTCAAATTGCTTTGCCATGTCTGCAACAAGCTCTGTCATGTTTTATGATGATTTATATCTTTAATTCAATTAATATCATTCACTTTTTCTCAGCGCTGTCCTTCACACTTAGTTTCTTACTTCCCATGGTTGAAAAACTAAAGTTATGTCTATCTTTAGTAAATGCTAGCGAATTAGACCAGATATTTCGGTCGGATCTTATAGGGTTCACTGTGACATTTGCCACGCCAACTAATGGCAGGCATGCGTATAACTCAAGTTGTTGCTTGCAATTTAGAGCATAACAATTAGCTGAGAGGCAGCGCTTATCTCAAAACATTCTTAAGTTGAGGCACTCTTAAGTTGATCTATCACAAATGAATGCATGACTATTGTTGCTGATCAAGTTATGATTGTTACGGAAACACGCTATTTAAGCATTTGTGAGGCCACCTTTACAACCTAACACCTGACTTTGATAAGGTCAAATACTCTTAGTTGATATTAATAATCATGTATGTTAAAGTCAATGTTAATGTTGGACTCCACTCAGTTTATTTTCTACAACGCAGTAGCACAAAGTGTGCTATCTGTATAATTAATCTAGCATAAATCATTCAACTGTATTATAATCCATCACATTAGTGGCATCATATCGTTGTGCAATTACCATGTTAGTTGTACTGTTTGTAAAAGAGCCAATTATTTCTCCTTAGAAATGATTGCTCCCCAACATCTCCAACGGTGTTCATTGCCAGATGCATGTGTGATTTTTCTTTTTTGGTAACCTGTCACTTTGCCATGTCCCTTGGAGCTTCATGGTTCATTTGTCACCTTCAGCATTGTAATCTATTATTTGCACCACAGGAGCTCATTTGTCACCAATTTGTCCAAGCGCTTTAAACCCAATTTAAATTTAAATATAGCTACTTAAATTACATAATATTAATATATGTCTGAGTGTAATGTGAAAAATCATGTCAATGTCACAGAGAGAAAAGCACTTATGTAAATAATCAAATGATCGGCCGCTAAATTCCATACAGCTATTTTAAATGGAGATTATAATGTTATCACACTTGTTAATGCCAACACCTGTGCTTTGCCTTATATATAAGAAGTGACATCTTGCATGACATCCACACTTCCAAATTTGACACTTCAGACTGTGACTGACTAGAGCCAGTCAAAAATCATCTCGCGAGACTTGTGGTGTGTTGTTGATGGACGCTCCCAACAGCAGACTTTTCATGAAAACGTTCTGCCTGAAAGGAATATTTAGCAGAGCCAATTTTACCTCAGCAGGCTCAGTCTTTGGGCGTGTGTTCGGCGTTTCTTTGCCGGTGTAATCTTTCTCCGTGGTTTGCTTTGTCAGTGTCCACCATTGACGTAAAGACCATGTCACCTCCTGTTGACCTATTTAGCTATTTTACAGTTACCATGGTTTCATTATTTATAGTATTCTTTATTTCAACAACAACGTTATATAAAACATTGCAAAAAAAAAACAAAAAACATTGTATATCAAATCGGTCACGGTCTTTATCACCATGCTGACAATCAACCGTCACTATCTACCAATCCCTAGGGAAACCGGAACACCTCTACATCCGCTCGGCAGCCTTAATTAAACAAATGACAAACTGATCGTTCTATACTTACACCAAATACATTAATATACAATGCCGCCAAAAGTAAAGTGTACTTTTTGTGTTACAATGCTGATAAAGTAAAGTGCCTCATTTAAAAAAAATAACATTAAATAAAAATGGACTTGTTGGAATTCAGTTGGGATTTTTTTAATCAACAGTATTGTTCTCCTTTTCGTTTGTATTCAATAAATACATAAACCTTCCAAAAATCACAGCACGTGATGTTGCGGAAGCGTCTCCCTAAAATATGCAAATGAGGGAAGTGCGCAGACTGTCTTCCTGTACTGATCGTGTAGTGGCATTTAGGAATGTCCCGATACAACGATACAGATATTGCAGCCTTGACTATTGGCCAATATGAATCCGATACTATATCAACACGAATCATAGTTCATACTTTTATTATTTCATAGTGTGGAATGTTTGGAAAGGTTATGTCAAGTGAATAATGGTAGTAGGTATGAAAAACTCTAACCCTATGATAGACTTATGCTGTCTTTAAATTGAAGTAGCGTGGTAATTAGTGTTTTGGCAACACCTAGTTGTCACAATATTTCATTAAGTTAAGCTCATGGTGTAATAAATTGAATGATGCAGACGTGTTTGTTACTGATTTCATTCTAATATGTTTTTGCCTTTGTAGACTTGTTGTATTAGCAAGTAATATGCATCTATGATAAGTTTATATTGACACATGCCATGTTTTAGACTACAATATTGTTCAATTATTACGTGTCTAACTTACATGCTATGGTGCGCTTAGCTGCTAGCTCCTAGTAATTTATATTGATGGGCTGTGATCTTTTTCTCTGCTGTGTTCCGTACGGGCCGCAGTGGTACTCAGTTTTAATCAGTTTTAATCAGTGTTTGGTTAGTTACCTAAAACCAGTAACTAGTTACAGTTACTAGTTACTTTATTTAAAAAGTAACTCAGTTACTAACTCAGTTACTTACACCAAAAAGTAATGCGTTACTGTGAAAAGTAACTATTTAGTTACTTCTTTTTTTTTCTTCTTTTTTTTTTTTAAGACTCCCATTAATGCCCTTTTAGCCTTCATTTCAGTACTGTTATTGCACTGGAGAATAATACAATCTGTTGATCAACTTGACATGCATCTGCATCACTGAATTCTGCTAAACAATGTGGTCTACATACAACACACAAAGACAAAGATATGTTTCAAAGGGCCAATTTATTTCGGGCCAGAACAAATTGACAAAACTATTTTAAATGGCTGCAACATAACATACATAAGTAACAAACCGCATAATAACAAAATGTCACAACATAGCTGTAAACCTGGCTTCACCCAAGGAAGGCACACATGACATGATTATATGTCATGTCACTATATACAGCACAAATACTGCTGTACACACACCTAACCAGGCATTTTTTTCTCTCAAGGAATTGTGAAATAAAATCCTGTCTTCAGGAGATCAACACTGTATTGAAGCCCAGAACACTCTACGCATTTCCCCAGTTTTAGTTTAGAGAAAAGGAAAGATTGGCCTGGCCCACTAGGATCCCTCTTTATGTTTGTGAACTTTATAGTCTATACATTTAGAGTGATGTGATAATCAAACACTCTAGAAGTCTAGAATGAAAGAGTATATAAGAGAATTCACAGAGTGTGTATCTTCAGTGCTGAATGATGAGCAGAGGCAGAGTGTCTTCTTTAGCTTGCTTTCCATGTTTATGTACTCACTGTCCACTGTGTCCAGGTACTTGGAACATGTTCTCCATGCAATTTGCTGTTTGATGCCCGATATCATGCTAATTAGCTGCCTGTATGTGGGTGACTCCACTGTAGAAATAACCTGCATGTCTTCTAGCACATACGCTGCAATGGCTCTATCAATGTTGTCCTGGCTAGCAGTCCCTCCGTTAAAATCCAGCCGCTGTTGCTTAGGTGGTGGTGGAGGTGGAGGTGAAGTGGCATCGTAGTCTGTCTCTCTCTTTACTAGCTTTGTCGAAGCATGTTGCTTTTGTAGGTGTTTCAGCAGATTTTAATTAGTGTTCTGGGCAGTAGATGGGATCTTTGATCCAAGACACAACTTACATTTAACTAAAATGTTCTTTTCTTTGTGTTCGACAAAAGAAAAGTAGTGAGAATATCTCCATGTTAAGAAACTCGACTTCGGCTCCGCCATGATGTCTTGTTAGACACACACACATACACACACACACACAGCGCGCCTCGTGAGACAGGAAGATTCAGAAGGACGACACCGCAGCTCTCCAATCAAACACACTCAAATCTTCTCAGTTTCTAGCCGATACTATATAAAGAATTACGTAAAATAACGCAGTAACACATCATGTAGTAACGGTAACTGAGTTACTGAATATAAAAAATTACGCGTTAGACTACTAGTTACCGCCGTTAGTCCCAACACTGGTTGCAATACACTTTTCCACTACTTGTGCCAGTGGCAATACCAAACAAACAGAAGAAGGCTGGAGGTAAAGTTATAGAGAAGTTTATTAGGTGCAAAAAATTACTTAAGTGGTGAATCTGTATTTTTATTTGCACTTAAATGTTATTGACAGCTTAGTCAAGAAACATCATTAATAATGTAATTGTTTTTCTGTGCACAACATCTATGCAGTTCCTTGTGCTTGGAACATGCTACAAAGAGACTGGAAGCTGACTGAATTGTTTATCCTTAAATGCTTTTCAATCTAAACTGAGAGCATTTGAAGGAGTCTCAGTTATCTCTAACTGTTTTACTTGATGTCCATCTTGTCATTTTATTGTGTAATGTGCATGTGATTTTATGTGTAACTTTGCTGCCTCTTGGCCAGGACTCCCTTGAAAAAGAGGTTCTTAATCTCAATGGGATTTTTTCCTGGTTAAATCAAGGTTAAATAAAAAGAAACATTTTTATTTTTATTTTTGGACAGTTATCTATGAGTTCCATTTTATGCAGTATATTTGATTAGTACTTATTTTTCCAATTAGCCTGACCTAAGGCTAAGGTTTATTTGTTAAATAATTTTTGTGATTAACACACGGTTTAATATCATTTGACAAAGTTGTAAATTGTGAGTAGGTTACATAGAATTATTGACTACGATTAAAATCAAGAGTAGGATTACTAATTCAGTGTTAATATTTGAGTAGGCCCGGGCACCTCTGTGGTGGAAAAGTTGGGCCCTGAGGTCAAAAAGGTTAAAAACCCCTGGTCTGCAGACTACCATGTTTACCTTTTGAAATGTACTTGACTAAAACCAAGAAAATACTGACCTTGTGTACTTATTTAGATGTTAACTGGCTCTCGTGCTCTCGTGCTTTGCGCGAGTAAACACGCTACAGGACTGCTTGTATAAGGGCTTATGTCAGAAATGTTAGATGCAAGTTGATATCATCCGTTTTTTGCTGATATCGCATTGATATCCAAAATAACTATTGGATCGGGACACCCTGAGTGACAGTCACTCTACGAGGTCGTGTGTTGGCTGCCTGGCTATCTGCTCAGCTAACACCAAAGCTAGCACAACATTGTCAACGGGAACACGGAGCTCCCCCCCACCCGGGCGTGTAAAGCTGGCCCTATCTTAGATAATTGTGACATATAAGGACTAAATGTGGAAATCTTATTGGGTCACAGAGTATTTTCATCTTGTATATTGTAACTGAATGACTGAGTGATATGCATATTTTCTTCTTTAGGCAAGTGTTCATTAAATAAAGTGGACCACACACAAATCCAGACTGAAAAGAAATCTGAGATAAGCAAACTGATGTTGATTCACATTTTCTAAGATAAATCCTTGCTGATACGCTTCATGTTGTGGTGTATATATTGGGAGATGAGAAAAAATAGAAATAGTGACAAACACCCTCATCTGATTTTAATGCAACCTGGCATGATGATAAAGCCAGCTTGGATGATTCATATTGGTATTGCAGCAGTGCACCTGAAGCATAATAACAATGTGACAATTAGCTGGACCGGTGGAATACATTTGACCCTTAATTACAGCCCATAATTAGACAAGCCCGAAAGATGACGGGTCGTTAATTGGTTCATTACTTGTGGATTAGCCTGTTATGTGGGTCAGCTAAGATGGGCTGTACAATTCTACCAGCTGTCCGGCACCAAGTAACCCCTTTGGAGCAACAGGAAGTCCAGCTCAAAGTTGTCCCCCCCAAACAGGAAGCAGCAGGCAGGAAGTCAGGGCCTTGGCCTGCAGGAAATGATCTTTGCCACTGAACAATAGAGGAGATTTTTAAGACACGTTAGCACGTTTGCGGTCACTTCTATTCATATCTGTTCAGCCTCGGAATTTTTCGTCTGGCACCTCCTCTCAGTCTCCTGTTTTTCTCACATTGAAATCTTCCAGCTGAAATTCAGGCACATCAGTCAGGTGTTATGGTTCTCATTATAAATGTGTATGTCATATTTCATCACTTCGACTACATATTGCACATTGCTGTCTGTTTCTCAATTGTTAACAAGTTCCTGGTAAACTTTTCAACCAACTTTTTGTAAGGTGAGCTACTTGAGCACGCGTTAAACATTTCTCTTTCTGTCACAGGATGTCGGTATTCTAATAAACGGCAGTGTTCCTGATCTGGTCGGCTCCCGGGTCCAATGTGAATATGGCCCCGGTTTGTCTACAGACGCTACCTTGCACCTGGACCATGGTCCTGCTCAGATCCAGACTTGTCCTCTGCTCTCTCGGGAAAACTACCAGCCAATCCTTCCAGGCACAGGTGAGGCAGGCGTGTGTTTGTCTGTCCGTGTGCCAACGCCTGCAGCCGTTCTTGTTCTCGCTACAGTTACACTACATGACTTCTTTTCTTTTTGGATTGTGGATTTAGATAACGGGTAATATCACCTTTAACTGTTGGCCCTTAGGGGATTTCAAAGGTGTGTTTTGCCTGAGCACACATTGGCAAACATGTTTAAAAACTCCCATACTAAAATGAGCTTTGAATCTTTACATTTTGCTGTATGTACTGCAAATAGGAGATGTGGATGCAATGTAGAGGTGTGAATAAATAGAGGCAGAGCTGGGACAAAGTTCAAACCAAAAATGTAGTCCAAAGAAGCAGGCAAAAAGTCATAATTGAAAGCAATAGCGCAGGTCCAGAGAATGCCTCACAGGGTGCGGCAGTAGGAGGGCCACAGGAGTCACTAAAAACCCTTCCGAGCCAGAAGGAAAGTGGCATCGAAGCACTAAACAATTCTGCATCCTGCTCCTGCAACTGCTGGCTTTAAAAGGCCCTCAGCGGAAAACTGTTGCAGGTGTGTCTCCTGGCTCAGCCCCCACCTAGTGAGCACTCAGGTCATCTTGGCAGATGGAAAACAAAGTAACTAAACACAAATGAACCACAGAAAAGTGCCACAAAAATCCAACAACACAAAAGATCTAAACAAAACAGTATGTTTGACGTTGGAGTAATCATTTGACTTGTAACTGAAGCATCCCTCAATACTGTGGAAATAAACTTAGATTGTTTTACACAAAAGTTACGTTATAATATACAATAATGTTATACATAGTACTGCTGCAAAAATTAATCCACGTATTCGGTTAGAAAAAAACTGTTGATGATGTGCATACATTGTATTAGAAAAAAATAATTAAGGTTATGGCAAGCAAATTTTTTTTTTACTTTTCCCTAAATTGAGGTTATAAAAGTGTGTTTACACAACAGTATCCCATTACTCGATTAATCGAACAAACTATTCGAGTGATTACTAAATTACAAAAATAATCGATCAACTTTGAAATAACTGAACATTGATTGATAGCTGCGGCCCTAATATAGACAATCACATATATAATATTAATAGTTGCTATTGTCTTTATTATGCTACATTGATTGGAAACTAAATATCATAAAAAAAATGTTTCAAAAATTTTCGCTCCAGCACCCCCCGCCACCCTTAAAGGGACAAGCGGTAGAAAATGGATGGATGGATGGAAGTTTATTATAAAATGACAACAATGCTACTCCTACTGCCACCACCACTACTACCACTGTAATACCACTACTAATAACAACAATGAAGAATAAAGTTATTGATGACTTATGGAACCATTCTGTCAGACTCTAGAGTTTGAATTACCGGTAAGTCACTGTGACTTATGACTTACTAATGTGTGTCCTGATATGATGTCTAATGCTGCAAACATGCTGAGTTGTATGCATGCCTTTATTTTGGCAGATCATCTGACTGTTTTCGTGGCAATAAAAGTGAACGGTACCTCAGTGGTGTCGGGGAGCTTCATCATCTACGACTGTGAGAGGACTGGCGCAATAAACCCCAAAACCTCGTGAGTCACACCTCTATTGTCACCTGTGTACTGTGAAACCTTCCAGAATAGATACCACGTCCTACATTGGGAACACCACTACTGCGTGTGTCTCACTCACTATATAACCCTCATATAATATTGAAGGTCCACAAAAATAGAATCTGCTGCTCTGGTCTAACACTTTGGTGACTTTGTGCCTGACTTTTGGCTGTCAGTAGTAGTCATTTGTTCATTGGACAGGAAGCGCTTGAATGTGGCTGTAGGATTCATAACAATGAAAGACTACATTTTGTAACTGGAACATCTTAAAAGGTTGGTATCAGTTTTGTTGAAATAAACTCATGGCTTGAAGCTGACTGGAAGTGTGATCTTTAAATGTAAAGTTCAGCGCTATGAGAGCGTCTGGCTTCTGGAACGTGATGTATTTTCATGGCAAGCGGGAGGGACATACTGTTGTCGTGGGATAACATTTTGATTTGAAGGTTGAAAAGAGGGAGATCCGTAACAAACATTTATCCATATCCATATGTGTGTAATCTGGAGCCGTCACAAATGTGCTCCTAAATGTGGATCAACTCTCCCAGTGCAGGCTTGTAATCACAACATCACAACACAAAAAAAAGGTAAACTTCAATGTTTTCACAACAACCCAACGCTATGTGGTATGTCCCTCGAAACATGCTTGTTGTTTTACTGGCTTAAAAATAATGAATTCTTCTACATTTGTACACAGCAGATAGAAAGAATAATTAATCACATTCTGAAAACCAAACACAAACAATAAGCTGCATTTAATTTTCTTTTCTGAATTACAGTACAGTTGCACTTGAAATTACTAAACCCCCAAGGTAAATTACATGTATTTCCAAATGTACTTACATTCAATATATGGGCAATGAGAAAAATAGTGACTATTTGTAATAGTAGATGTGTTGAGCTATTTAGGCAACATTCCACTAAACAACATGCCAGTTGCGTCGCCCTGGAAATAGAGTTTGTAAGTGCATGATAAAATGGCCAGTAAAACATTTTTTCATAAAACAAAGTGTCCTGAACATTTATTTGATTGTATATTTAATAAATACAACTTAAGCGATTATTTCAAACTACCTTGAACACTGAAAAAATAGGATTTGTTGCATATCCCCGTCTCCTAAAATTAGAATTGACCATGAAATATAATCATTTAAATCACTCAGAAATTCTATTTTGTGTTGCTTTTTATCACCAATATACTTAAGTTTGTTTTCTTCATAAAAAAAAAAAGTTACATTTCACACTTTAGTCATGTTCTTGGGTTTTCACTTAGTCCCGTGACCGTAATGCATTACAATCTTGTAAAAATGGGGGCATTCCACAAATCACATTGTCCACATAAGGTGGTTCAATACTTAATCAACTATACCGTGGACCTGACTAAGATGTAACGACCACGTGGTAAATAGCGGGCGCAATCTATAAAACAGCGTGTATTATTAGTGGCCGTGTTGCGTGTGATCTACTACCATTGTGTGTACAATTGAAGAGTGGGTTTTATTTAAATGAGGATTTTGCGTGTACAATATATGGGGCATCACCAAGGAGACACTCATTTACTGCACATTCTGAAATAAATACACCTACAACTTACTAAATGAAAATATAGAAAAAAAACTACCAGCAGCGGTAAAGTTTAGATCCATGAAGGAAAGAAGAAAGTGAATGAATGTTTATAACTGAATAAATTTACATGTGCATAAAAATTTGTTTTCTTTTGTATTCTTTTTTTTTGTTAATTAAATAACGTTTATGACAACATTTTTCCAAAACACAATATAGAATGTGAGATATAACAGGATAATGCATACATGTATCATTTGTTTTCAAAACGGTTACAAAAAAGTGGGACATCAAAAATTTACTGTGGGACCCCATTTTTATGACTTGATGGGGCCTTGGGATCCCGTTTTGAAAATTCCTAGCGCCAACATTGATTCATGTTATCATGCTCCTACCAGTGGCGTTATGCTATGTTTTCAAACATGCAGGACACATGTACCTCTTTTTATGGGCATTTTAGCAGCAGTCATGCAGTGCATCACAATGACACCCCACTTTTTTCCCCTTGTTTTTTCCCAAGGGAAAAAATGCAAAAAATGCGCACTTCAAGAAGTTTTTTAAAAAATACTAAAGGACACCAAAACACATCAATTTAATTTGTTTTAATCAGCCCCTAAGTCCTCCAGCAGCTATAACATTTTAAAATAACGTGGCTGAATAGATGATATATCTAATTTTTATTTTATTTCTGACCGTCCAAAATGTTGACACACACGTAGGACAGAGGATTCTTGTCTATCCATCATCTGTGCAGTGCGGACACTGATCCTGCAGCCGTGTGTGGAACTGTCGGTTTGCGCATCCCTCTGACACGTGCTAAATAAAACGCTAAATAGTGCTTGCAAAACGATGATGAGTGTCGATAAATCACATTGCGCGTTCTAAATAACTATCTTTGCATCTTCTCCTCCCAGTATTGTGGGCGCTTTGATGATCAGCATTGTTTTTGCATATTAATGAAGAAAGAGATGCAAAATGGGTAACACGCCTTTTTCTGCTCACTTAACAGACGCAATCCACACATTTAGTAGTTTAGTTTTGCGTATGCTATCTGGTTTGCACGTGTTTTACACATGCAAACCTTTAGTAAATCAGGCCCATGGTATTATTCCTAAATGTGCGGTTCCACTTGTGTGCTGTTTCCTTTGCTTAAAATCATGGAACCCACATTGTAATTGTATTGTTTTAAAGAGTTCATAAACTTGCAGTAGTTTGCAATAAACCAATAAAACCAAACGATTTAAGAGCCATTCCACCAAATTTGTGCCATTTGCTTGTTGAAAAATAAACTTAAAGTCTTTTTTCATTTCTAAATCTGATAATACACATTACTCCAAATATGAATTGGCCCAACTAATGCAGTTCATTGTTTGTTTAAGGTCCCTTTGGCAAAGATGACTCATTTGAGTAACAGAACTAAAAGTAACATACATTTGTTTTTAGCATAACAAATTCACATTACTTTGATTCAACAAAAATGTATTTTAACATAATAAAAAAAATAAACTTCAAAAAAAGAATGTATGGTAGGTCACAGTACTGTGCTGAGATGTTAACCTCACTCCCCAAGTAATTGTAATATTAAAAACATGTTTTGCGTTTTCGTGGCCTGCAGATAGAGAGAGAGAGAGAGAGAGAGAGAGAGAGAGAGAGAGAGACAGAGAGAGAGAGAGAGAGAGAGAGAGAGAGAGAGAGAGAGAGAGAGAGAGAGAGAGAGAGAGAGAGAGAGAGAGAGAGAGAGAGAGAGAGTTGCTCATATAAATATATATACATAACCTGCACAGGAATAAGCTAAATATGTGTGCAATTTAAAAGGAGACCTCTAACCATTTAAGGAACCTCAAAACAATTGAAGAGTGTTGACCTTCTGAGGGTATGTGTTTTATATGCATGTACAGTGAGTGGCGTTTGAGGTGGGGGTGTTGCAAAAGGTGAGAGAACAGACATTAGTCAATGCTGACATTAAGCATGCAAATTAAAATGCAGTTCACAGGGATTTTCATTAAAGTGTCTAAACATTAAAGGTGGATTAAAGAGGATCTGAATGATGCAACTTTCTGTGGACAATGTAACTTGTGGAATATTACACATTTTCCGATGGTGTAATGCTTATGAGTATAGTTTGAATTAATTGTTTAAGTTGTATTCAATTAATATACAAACCCCGTTTCCATATGAGTTGGGAAATTGTGTTAGATGTAAATATAAACGGAATACAATGATTTGCAAATCATTTTTAACCCATATTCAGTTGAATATGCTACAAAGACAACATATTTGATGTTCAAACTGATAAACATTTTTTTTTTTTGCAAATAATCATTAACTTTAGAATTTGATGCCAGCAACACGTGACAAAGAAGTTGGGAAAGGTGGCAATAAATACTGATAAAGTTGAGGAATGCTCATCAAACACTTATTTGGAACATCCCACAGGTGAACAGGCAAATTGGGAACAGGTGGGTGCCATGATTGGGTATAAAATGTAGATTCCATGAAATGCTCAGTCATTCACAAACAAGGATGGGGCGAGGGTCACCACTTTGTCAACAAATGTGTGAGCAAATTGTTGAATAGTTTAAGAACCAACCAGCTATTGCAAGGAATTTAGGGATTTCACCATCTACGGTCTGTAATATCATCAAAGGGTTCAGAGAATCTGGAGAAATCACTGCACGTAAGCAGCTAAGCCCGTGACCTTCGATCCTTCAGGCTGTACTGCATCAA
This sequence comes from Entelurus aequoreus, assembly GCF_033978785.1. Taxonomy (NCBI): domain Eukaryota; kingdom Metazoa; phylum Chordata; class Actinopteri; order Syngnathiformes; family Syngnathidae; genus Entelurus; species Entelurus aequoreus. Next base: position 39,505,995 of record NC_084737.1, on the reverse strand, counting down.
CATGCAACATCAGTGTGTAAAGGATATCACCACATGGGCTCAGGAACACTTCAGAAACCCACTGTCAGTAACTACAGTTGGTCGCTACATCTGTAAGTGAAAGTTAAAACTCTTCTATGCAAGGCGAAAACCGTTTATCAACAACACCCAGAAATGCCGTCGGCTTCGCTGGGCCTGAGCTCATCTAAGATGGACTGATACAAAGTGGAAAAGTGTTCTGTGGTCTGACGAGTCCACATTTCAAAAATTTTTTGGAAACTGTGGACGTCGTGTCCTCCGGACCAAAGAGGAAAAGAACCATCCGGATTGTCATAGGCGCAAAGTTGAAAAGCTAGCATCTGTGATGGTATGGGGGTGTATTAGTGCCCAAGACATGGGTAACTTACACATCTGTGAAGGCGCCATTAATGCTGAAAGGTACATACAGGTTTTGGAGCAACATATGTTGCCATCCAAGCAATGTTACCATGGACACCCCTGCTTATTTCAGCAAGACAATGCCAAGCCACGTGTTACATCAACGTGGCTTCATAGTAAAAGAGTGCGGGTACTAGACTGGCCTGCCTGTAGTCCAGACCTGTCTCCCATTGAAAATGTGTGGCGCATTATGAAGCCTAAAATACCACAACGGAGACACCCGGACTGTTGAACAACTTAAGCTGTACATCAAGCAAGAATGGGAAAGAATTCCACCTGAGAAGCTTAACAAATGTGTCTCCTCAGTTCCCAAACGTTTACTGAGTGTTGTTAAAAGGAAAGGCCATGTAACACAGTGGTGAACATGCCCTTTCCCAACTACTTTGGCACGTGTTGCAGCCATGAAATTCTAAGTTAATTATTATTTGCAAAAAATAAATAAAGTTCATGAGTTTGAACATCAAATATCTTGTCTTTGTAGTGCATTTAATTGAATATGGGTTGAAAAGGATTTGCAAATCATTGTATTCCGTTTATATTTACATCTAACACAATTTCCCAACTTATATGTAGACGGGTTTGTACAATCAGATCTATGTGCGGAAAACATTTGATTATGAAAATATTTTTTACAGCAAATTTTACCATGCATTCACATTTTATTTACAGGGGGAAGCAAATAGCACCGATTCGGTGGAATGTTGCTTAAAATGCTCAACACTTGAAATATTACAAATAGTCACTATTTTTGTAATTGCCATATATTGAATGTTTGTACATTTGAAATGGACCTTGAGGGTTTATTCATTTCAACTGTACTTTTTTCACAAAAGAAAACAATTTATGCAGTCTATTGTTGGTGTTTAGATTTTAAAATGGGATTCAATATTTTTTTATATCTGCTGTGTACATATTTAGAAGCAGATAGATCATTTTTAAGCAAGTAAAAACACAATAATGTTTCAAGGCACATAGCCTGCGTTGTTTAAGGTTGGTTTTTTTTTTTTGCATTATTGCTGTGATTAGAAGCCTGCATTGGGAGAGTTGATCCACATTTAGGAGCATATTTGTGACGGCTCCAGATTACGGATATAGATAAATGTTTGTTATGGATCTTCCTCTTTTGAACCTTCAAATGTTATCCCACACCTACTGTGTGTCCCTCTCGCTTGTCATGAAAATACATCATGTTCCAGAAGCGAGACACTCTCACGGCGCTGAACTTTACATTTAAAGATCACGCATCCAGTCAGCTACTTGATTTTCAAAAATAAACCCTCCCAAATGGGTCTTGAATAGCAATAAACTAAGATTAGCATCATCTGCTAATGGAGGCTGTCGACTTCCAGCCTCACATAAATGTCATCCTGGCATTGTGCTGCACATGCTGTGGAGCTGCAGGATTCACCAGCACAGCTTCTGTGTGCCTTAAAGGCCTTTTCCACTTGGTCCCCAGCGTCCTCCTTTTCCCCCCTGCTTACTATTTCAGCCTCAGTGGGTAAATAGTACTGTCACGTTCCCTTGCAGGGCTTATTTTACATTTGGCCCGCTCTAGGTTTTCCGGCGCAGGATCAAACGTGCGATTATTATGCTGTAACGCTAAGCCAAAGGAAATTGGATATGTATGTCTGGCCAGTCATACTGATGTTTGTTTTTTGTGAAGGCCTGGTCACAAAAAAAAATTGTTTTTCATATCTGGAGGAAATCCAGCTGGTTTCCGTCAGCATGTTGGACCATGTCGGAGGATCCACTTTATCTGATGGGCAGATTTGAGGCTCAGGGGCGCATCATGGCGCGTGTGTCTTTGACTGAAGCCGTCAGAATGGAACCACTTGGGGCGTGTGGCTTTTCTTTGCTTTGTGAAAATGGTGTGAAGGTGGATGTGAGCGAGACTTCACCCAATTTGTACGCACCAGCTTCCGTGCGCGGTGAGGCCCGGGAGTGTGAAACTAGATGACGGTTTTCCGAAGGTGATAATGAGCCAAGTGCCACTCTCACAGGATGTGCGTTGGGTTGCAAAGTGGCGGGCTGCTGTATTCCATCTGATTTTAATCACTTCAAGCTGTTTTTTTTAATAATCCCTAATGAGAATCTCATGACCCATTTTTACTCAATGAGGCACTTTCTTTGTGTGGCCATCACTCGGGTTTTAATAAATGTTCCCGATTCAAATTCCCCATCTGTATGCGTCGGACATTAATGCAAATAATGTTCATGCAAATCATCCGCACAGGAAGTATCACGGTTCCGGCGATTGTATTTTTACAATGGAAATCCTATCTTCCGACTTCAGTTAGTGATTTCATTAAAAGAGCACCTCCTAATCGTTGAGGCTTAATGAACATGTTGTACTTACTTATATCACATTTAGATTGCCACATAATTAAAGGCAGAATGGCAATAGATAAGTGCCGACAAACTAGTAAGGCAATCTTCGCAACAAAGCAGAGCCTTCTCTGATGCCCTTTGTGGTTTTGAGAAGAGCCTTTAAAATGTCAGAAAAGAGTTGCTGTGTAATCTCAAACTGATTTTGAGAACTACATTTGAAAAGAGAAAGCATGTGGTACACACTTTGCTGATTTGTGTGTTTACTAGAATTGCTCAAATGTCATTACAGTATTTGTGTGTGTGTGTGTGTGTGTGTGTGTGTGTGTGTGTGTGTGTGTGTGTGTGTGTGTGTGTGTGTGTGTGTGTGTGTGTGTGTGTGTGTGTGTGTGTGTGTGTGTTGCCATGCTCCTGTCGGACCTCACTTTTTGGGCTGCTTGGAAGACAGATGTAGGCGTAAAAAGACATTACATGTTTAAACATTTTCACCATCAAGATTCCATCAATCATGAAATGTCAAGCGTGTATCAGTAAGTATGTGTTCAGAGAGTTCTCTAAAGTGGTATCCAGGCAAAGTCTTAATGGTAACCAGACACCAGCATTCCACTCACACCAAGCGGCCCAGTAGGACAATCACCTAAAGCTGCCCTCCCACTCGCTTTATATCTCTCAGCTAAACACACTCTCCCTTAAACAAACTTGTTCCTTGTTTTGCTTCTGGGTCCGCGTCTCAGGTTTTGGCACCTCTTTATTTTTTCCCCCCTTTTCTTGCCTCGCCATGGCCGTACGCTCCCCTGTCCCGGCCGCTCTTTGTCCCCGTGAAACTGATCTTTTCTACTGAACATATTTCTGTCTGACAGAGACGTGATTGAGGATGTGTGTTTAACCGCTGTGTCTACTGAGAGGCCCTGAAAGTGCAGATCTGCTTGTGTATTTAGTGTGTGTGTGTGTGTGTGTGTGTGTGTGTGTGTGTGTGTGTGTGTGTGTGTGTGTGTGTGTGTGTGTGTGTGTGTGTGTGTGTGTGTGTGTGTGTGTGTGTGTGTGTGTGTGTGTGTGTGTGTGTGTGTGTGTGTGTGTGTGTAGATGGTCATTATGGGCAGTATCACAAGCGTTGTTGCCAGTGTTGAACAATATGTGTGCTCTGTAAAGTAACAGTCAAAAGTTTTGATACATTTTGTCATGCTGTCCAATGTGAAGTGTGTCCAAACATTTGGTTGATGACTGATATGTGTGTGTGATGGTGTAGACCAGGGGTCGGCAACCCAAAATGTTGAAAGAGCCATATTGGACCAAAAATACAAAAACAAATCTGTCTGGAGCCGCAAAAAATTAAAAGCCATATTACATACAGATAGTGTGTCATGAGATATAAATTGAATTAAGATGACTTAAAGGAAACTAAATGACCTCAAATATAGCTACAAATGAGGCATAATGCTGCAATATGTACATATAGCTAGCCTAAATAGCATGTTAGCATCGATTAGCTTGCAGTCATGCACTGACCAAATATGTCTGACTAGCACTCCACACAAGTCAATAACATCAACAAAACTCACCTTTGTGCCTTCACGCACAACGTTAAAAGTTTGGTGGACAGAATGAGACAGAAAAAGAAGTGGCATAAAACACGTCCTAGAAAGTCGGAGAAAGTTATACTTGTAAAAAAACTACGGTGAGTTCAAGGACCGCCAAAATTAGTAGGACAAAACGGCGCTCGCCAAATACTCGAATCAGTGAAGCATATTTAATATAAACTGTGATTTGTAACAATTAGGGAGGTTTGCGTCATGTTTGTCCTCCTACGGAAACCATATTAAAACAAAAACTTTTTTTTTTTCCCTCATCTTTTTCCATTTTTCATACATTTTTAAAAAAGCTCCTGAGAGCCACTAGGGCGGCGCTAAAGAGCCGCATGCGGCTCTAGAGCCGCGGGTTGCCGACTCCTGGTGTAGACTTTAAAGCAGAGGGCCACATTTACAGAAAGCTAAGGACCGGGGGACCGGATTTCTCTATTCACTACTAGTCCTATATTGTAAATTCCTGAGAACCAGCGTCCTTTACAGTGGACATTTAATTTTTGTCTGTATATTTTGTCAGCGTTACAGGAGCACTCTGGTGTTTTTTAGGACCTTCTGCAAAAAAAGCTAGTCAAAGATCATCAAAGACAGCACTCTTGTGTTTTAAAATTCTACTGCAAAAATGTTTGTCTCTCACAAGTTTTTTTAAACTGACCTTGCGGGCCACTAGTTGAATAGCCCAAATGATGAAAAAAGAGGAGCTAAAATGGAACCTTGAGAAACACTACCAGTATAACTAAAGAAGTTGAACAAATGACTACTGACTGCATCTGGAGTTAACAAACTACAGTAACACCTTGGATACCTAAATCACATTATGAAAAAATAACTGACAAAAAGGAGAGGACTTAAAGGGGTGCCTTGTGGAACACCTCATTTATGTACAAAACCAAAAACCAGTGAAGTTTGCACGTTGTGTAAATCATAAATAAAAACAGAATACAATGATTTGCAAATCCTTTTCAACCTATATTCAATTGAATACACTGCAAAGACAAGATACTTAACGTTCGAACTGGAAAACTGTGTTATTTTTTGCAAAAATTAGCTCATTTGGAATTTGATGCCTGCAACATGTTTCTAAAAAGCGGGCACAAGTGGCAAAAAAGACTGACAAAGTTAAGGAATGCTCATTAAACCCTTGTTTGGAACATCCCGAAGGTGAACAGGCTAATTGGGAACAGGTGGGTGCCATGAGTGGGTATAAAAGCAGCTTCCATAAAATGCTCAGTCATTCACAAACAAGGATGGGGCGAGGGTCACCACTTTGTCAACAAATGAGTGAGCAACTTGTTTAAGAACTACATTTCTCAACCAGCTATTGCCAGGAATTTAGGGATTTCACCATCTACGGTCCGTAATATCTTGAAAAGGTTCACAGAATCTGGAGAAATCACTGCACGTAAGCGATGATATTACGGACCTTCGATCCCCCAGGGGGTACTGCATCAAAAAGCGACATCAGTGTGTAAAGGTTATCACCACATGTGCTTAGGAAATTCTTCAGAAAACCACTGTCAGTAACTACAGTTTGTTGCTACATCTGTAAGTGCAAGTTAAAACTCTACTATGCAAAGCCAAAGCCATTTATCAACAACACCCAGAAACGCCGCCGGCTTCGCTGGGCCCGAGCTCATCTAAGATGGACTGATGCAAGGTGGAAAAGTGTTCTGTGGTCTGACGAGTCCACATTTCAAGTGGTTTTTGGAAACTGTGGACGTTGTGTCCTCCGGAACAAAGAGGAAAAGAACCATCCGGATTGTTATAGGCGCAAATTTCAAAAGCCAGCATCTGTGATGGTATGGGGGTGTATTAGTGCCCAAGGCATGAGTAACTTACACATCTGTGAAGGCACCATTAATGCTGAAAGGTACATACAGGTTTTGGAGCAACATATGTTGCCATCCAAGCAACGTTATCACGGACGCCCCTGCTTATTTCAGCAAGACAATGCTAAGCCACGTGTTACAACAGCGTGGCTTCATAGTAAAAGAGTGCAGGTACTAGACTGGCCTGCCTGTAGTCCAGACCTGTCCCCCACTGAAAATGTGTGGCCCGTTATGAAGCGTAAAATACCACAACAGAAACCCCAGACTGTTGAACAACTTAAGCTGTACATCAAGCAAGAATGGGAAAGAATTCAACCTGAAAAGCTTCAAAAATGGGTCCCCTCAGTTCCCAAACGTTTACTGAGTGTTGTTAAAAGAAAAGGCCATGTGGTAAAAGTTACAGTGGTAAAAATGCCCCTGTGCCAATTTTTTTGCACTGTGTTGCTGCCATTAAATTCTAAATTAAGGATTAGGTTTTTCATTTCAAACTTTAATTATCTTGTCTTTACAGTGTATTCAATTGAATTGAAGTTGAAAAGGATTTGCAAATCATTGTATTCTGTTTTTATTCACGAATTACAGAACGTGCCAACTTCACTGGTTTTGGGTTTTGTAAATCACACAATAGGACACCTGTGTTCTGTTTGCAATAATGTCAATGCAAGGATCTGGCAACGTGTTTACAGTGGTCCAAGTTCCTCTGTACAACAAGAGCACTTTTTGCTGCAAAAATATTTGTCTCCCAAGTTTTGAACAGAACTAGTGTTTCATGCTCGGCCCGAGCTGCCAGTTGAATAGCTGTGCTGTAGGTGTTATACTGTAGTATGACGCAAAGGGAGTCAGTGAAAACACAAAAGCTGCAGCGGATAAGAGCCTTGAGGACCCTTCTGCTTCTAATCAGTTTACACACAATCACACACACACACACACACACACACACACATATTTCGATTACATTTTGTCAGTGTGGACCTCCAACACACACGCGCACACACACCTCCGTTCTTCCAATCTAAAACCTTGTGAGGGTGTTGCTATTACTGGAGGCGCTATCATTCCTGGTGTGGGACATCTGTCTCTTCCCAGAGGCTAAACAGTCACACACACTCTGTTCCCTCGCACACATTGTGCAGCGGGGGTGTCCCACAGCAGGTAGTAAAACATACACCTGTCAGGAACAGCCCAAACCAACTTCTTACATCTAAGGTGATGACAGAAAATCTGTACACATTTACAAACAGACTACTGCACCTATTGTATTTCCTGAAACAGTGGTTTCCATTCTAATAGGTAGTCTCTATTAATTATACTGTCCACTGACAGTAAGACAAGCAGGGGCTGTCTTTTCCCCCAACAAAAAAAATGCTTGATGACGGCAAAAAAACAACTTGATTGTTCACCGCCGACATTTAACAAGCAGCTCAGCCCATTTTAATTCTTGCTGTCCAAAACAGCATCACCTATCGATGCACATAAACAGGCAATAATGCAGGATTTTAAAAAATGTTAAAAAGATGGAGACTGCACATTTCCATTGATTAGCGTTTTACTTGCCCATAGGTTATTTTCTGTGTTCATGCCTTCAAATGATCCTGCCTGTTTCCAACCTGCCTACTGTATAGGTTATTGACATGTTTCTACATCTTCTCTATAGTAGTCATTTTATTTTCACATGACTTACAGTCAGGGATGCAAGGTCAGTGTAAGCAGGTGAGGCAGAGCTAAATTTAAAAAACAAATAATAATTGATAAAATAAATATTATTATTTGTTCATCAAACTGTTATACAGTAAATATATTTTCTGTATGACTAAAACATTTTTTTATATTTTCTTTATGAAAAATCTCTAAATTTTCACAATTACTGATCATATAGAGCAGGAATTCTCAAATGTGTACAAATAGTGGTACGGATTAAAATACAGTGTTTTATTTTCCTATTTTGAAACACAGTGTTACTAGTCAAACTGTCAGGCTTGTTCCTGACAGTTTGGTTATTGTTTTAGTTTTTCCTCTGTGTTTGTCTTTATTTCCTGTCAGCGCTTTTATTTTGGTTTATTCCTGCTTGTCTCCCTGAGCGCTGTTTTCCCTCAGCTGTGGCTGATTGGTACCTGGCCACACCTGGTGTCAATCAGCCAGCTGCTATTTAAACCTGCCTTGCCATCCAGTCTGTGCTGGAGTATTGTCGTTGTCATTAATACTTGTCGATGTCGATGTCATCACTACCTGTCGTGCTAATACTCGTCGATGTCATTGTTTGCGGTAAGCTGTTCCTAATAGCTATTTAGAGTTTGCTGTCTCCTAGTTCTTTTGTTTCGTGTTATCCTGTTAGCCGTTAGCTGTTTCCAGTTGTTCTGTTTGCTGGTTCCTGTTTTCAGTTTGGTTATTCCTAGTTTTTTTCTGAGGTGGTACTTGGTGAAAAAAAGTTTGAGAACTACTGATATAGAGCTATAGGAGTTACATAGTTATTTTGATAATCGGACTCTAAATATAGAAAAATCATAGTGAGAAGTGCTGGAGTACACTGAGTCAGTATGAATTGGGGGTGGCGTATGTGAGCGAGCTACCTTGTTGCTACCGTACTATCTTTTTCCACAGAAAAAATAAAGATAAAAAACTATATATATATATATATATATATATATATATATATATATATATATATATATATATATATATATATATATATATATATATATATATATATATATATATATATATATATATATATATATATATATATATATACACATATACACAGGGTGATTAAAAGAGAATATGCCAAAATCACTACACATTTATTTGGTTCTAAAGCACTGTAATAGACTGAATCAATTGTCATTTGATACAGGAGTTATACAAGTTTTACTGTGTTACAATTTCACCGTTATGGTCATGTAATCCTTTCGGCGCCGTTCAATTGTGTATGAAACCATACAAACTTAGCCTTGTCCAAGCACTTACTAATAATGACAAGGGCATGCGAAGGAGATTCTGTAAGTCAATGATGGAAGATCATGAAACTTTCTTTTCACGTCTAGTTTTTAGCAATGAAGCAGCTTTCCATTTGTGTGGCACAGTCAATTGTTCCAATGTGCGCATTTGGGGAACAATGAAGCATGAAGCAATTGAACATCAAAGAGATTCGCCTAAACTGAACGTCTTCTGCGCTGTGTCTCAAAACAGGGTCTATGGTCCCTTTTTCTTTAAAAAAAAACTCACTGTTAAAGCACAAACCTATCTCTAAATGCTCCAAAACTGGCTATTCGCTTGACTTCAAGCAGATTCAAATGACTTTGTTTTATAACAAGATACCATTGGCATCTCGAAGTTCGAACTTATCTGAATGAAAGCGAGCCTCGGCAGTGGATTGGTAGAAGAAGTGCTAAAGACCTTGCTCTCTGGTCTTGGCCTGCCAGATCCCTGGACCTAACTGTGTGTGACTTTTCTCTGTGGGGATATGTTGAAGACAAAGTTTATGTTCCACCTTTGCCGGCAAATATTGATGACATGAAAGATCGAATAACAGCAGAAATCAACACGGTGGAGCGCGACATCCTGGGGCGCGTTTGGGAGCAATTCTCATTCCATGTTGTCCGTGCTGCCGGTGGTGGCTGTATTGAGCACTTGCAAAGCATGAAATAACTACTCCAAGTTATGTACACCACATGTGTTCAAGCTAGGTGTTCTATTGTTTTTGAATTTTGAAATATCGAGTGATAATTTCAGGTGAATTCTTCGTGAATCACCGTATATATGTATATATATATATATATGTATATATATATATATATATATATATATATATATATATATATATATATATATATATATATATATATATATATATATATATATATATATATTATATATATATATATATATTATAGGGTGATTCACAAAGAATTCACCTGAAATTATATATACATATATATATAAAATTTCAGGTGAATTCTTTGTGTATCACCCTATAAAATATACGTATATATATATATATATATATATATATATATATATATATATATATATATATATATATATATATATATATATATATATATATATATATATATACGTATATTTTATAGGGTGATACACAAAGAATTCACCTGAAATTATCACTCGATATTTCAAAATTCAAAAACAATAGAACACCTAGCTTGAACACATATATATACAGTATATATATTATTTACACATACAAAATACAAGACATTTATATTCTGCTGAATGCATGAATGAATGTCACTGCCAAGATGGAAAATTATATATACAAGCTCAAACAGTTTTAGACCAAACAGGTGATCAGACTTTTATAATTTAACTACTGAACATGTATAAGAGCTTTTCCTGGAAGAGGAAAGAAGTATGTACTACACTTACACTAAAGGGTAAGACCCCAAATGTTTTTACATTTTATAAAAGTAAAAAAACAACCCCAAAGTGCCTCACCTGCCCTAAACATCACCGCACATCACTGCATTCAGTATTGTTTTCATCTATATTATTTTAACTAAGCATCATCATGTATTTGTAAAATGACAAATACAAACAAATATATATGAAATTGGTAAATATTATCATAAAACTGTGTGTTTTCTCTTGCAATTGAGTGCATAAAACCCTGGATACTGGATGAAAAAAATATTACAGGGCTTATTTATTATAGTGATTATAATACCTGAAGGAGAATATCAATTAAAAATATGATAATTATGTATGTGAAGTAGTCCATTGCTTCAAACCACCTAGTGTGTGTCTCTGGAACCTATCCCATCTGATTTAGGGAAAAAGGCAGTGTACACGTTGGACTGATCAGCTGTCAATTTCAGGGCCCATATAGACCAAACAACCATTCAGTCATTTGAACAACTACAATTTTGGTGAACCTTTTTGTTTATCATTTCATTCAAAAGGGACTGAGATTCTTAACATGTCTTCTATATAGGAGCCCCTATGGATAATGTTTAACGCTTAACCAGCAGTGGAATCCAGCAAAGGTGCAACGATTGTACTACTAAACTGTGACAGACGACATATGTGTCATCTCTAACAGTAAAAACATGGAAAAGTTGTATTTTTGAAGAACTGTTGATCCAACACAGCTTATCTTACCTTTTGACATTGCTGCTAATTTGGCAGCCTTGCGATGGCCCTTTATAAAAAAAATTACACCGCACAGGGATGACAATGATCAGATTGGCATCGTGAAAGTGGTTGCTCACAAAGACAAGACATGTCGTTTGTAGTATCTGAGGGAATGCACACAATACATGAACACATGTTGATCATCTCTCAGATGTAGTAAAGGTCACTTCTACTGTGAACTTTGAAATCCTGATCAAGGCATGGACCTCATTAAGAAGAAATACTGCTCTTACTCCTTTATAGTGGGCTTGAACATATCATCATTGACTGTTTGGATAGAGAAGTGCTTTCAGATTGTGTTCATGTGGACCTGCTGGCTGGGTGTGTTGAAACTGAGGAGTGAACACATCTGCTATGTGATTAATCATCACATCCCTTTTCTGTAGCATAACTTTGGTCTTTGCAGTTTAGTTTGTGCAACTAATGAGATGATTGGTCATTGTGCAGACACAGGATCTGACCCTCACCTATTTGCTTGTGTCTATCAGGTGTGTTAGCTGCCTGAGCACAAGGTGGAAATGCTACTGGGACCAGGACTACCACCAGTGTGTCTCCAGTAAAGATGAGTCAAAGTACAACCTGCTGGAGGTGAGTTAGTAATATTTGAAGTCAGATGGAAGCCAGACTTTCTCATATGCAAGATTTTGAATGCGTGCTGTCCCATGTTTTGAGTCAGTCAGGGCTCGACAAGAACAAACATGTGGCGTTTTAATGCAGCATGTTGGAATAAGAAAGACAGCCATAACATTTAGCGGAAGGTTCTGCTGTAGAACACTTAAAATACCTTTCCTTTAGTTTAAATGTCAGCATGTGGACAAGTAAATCCATGGTAATATAATTATTTACTAAACATATTGTATTTCTTCAAACAAATGGATTACACAGAAATATAATCATGTCGTACATTACAATGGTCCATATTACCGTATTGACGTCAATACTAAACAACCTTTTTTCCCCAGAAAAAAGTCTGTAAAATATGTGTGTCAAGAGATACATTCAAGCAAGTCAGAGCTTTTCTTCCTGTCACTCACACACACACCCCAATGACCTGAAAAGATTTTAACCAAAACAAAAAAAGCCACCCCTAAAATGAATTAAAATGAATTAAAAAGTGTCTTAAAGGTTGTCAGCAAGCTGCCAAACAACAAAAGAGGAGCTCTGGTGCTGATTTGAAGTTAATGGTGATCAATAAAGCATTACATATATAGATATGCTTTTCATTGTAATCTATTAGTGGTTATTTCACTGATATTTATAACAGGATTTTTTGTCAGTAAAAAGTCTGGAAAAAACTTCTATATGGGAGTATGGGGCTAAATCCTCACTCATGGTGCTGCTGTACACTTGAAACCTGTGGCCCATTGAACATTTTTTCTTTGCCCTTTGGAGGCAAAATGATTGGGCATGTCAGTGTGTCAACCAATCAATCAATCAAAGTTTACTTATATAGCCCTAAATCAGGAGTGTCTCAAAGGGCTGCACAAGAAAATGTCAAAAAATGCTTATTCATTGCCTTCAGTCTGGTTGAGGAGATTTGAACCTGAAGGAGTGAGGGTGGTGGTTGTAACGTCCAGTCACACTTCTTCCTAGTGTGACGCCCAGGTCTCTGGTCACCTGATGGTCAAGCTGCTCATTGTCTTGACAATTTGAAAGCTTTATTTCTGTGGAAGTCCACTGTTTGTTTTTGCATCACAAGACCCCTCAGAATTGGCTTCAGTTCATTCGTGAAGTGATACAGATATCATTGGATGTTTGGGAACAGATGTCATGTTTGCCTTTTAAAGTCCCAAAGCAAATGAAATTAGATATCAAGGCAGCACAAGATGTTTTCGCATTTTAAGTGAGGTCATTTCTAAAAATGACCAAGAGGAGGTGGTGGGTATTTTCCGTCCTGCTGATCCCGACATAGCGTCCAGTGGGTCTGTTATTCTAATCCATCATCGTCTTTCTATTTGAAGCCGTTGTTGTTTCCCTCCAAGTGAGACTTCACCCTCTCATTTCCTCCTACCTCCTCCAGATAAACAGGACACATATTTTGGTTTGAGGATGTGTGCGACGAAGCTATTGTCTTTTTTCTAACTACTTTATGTCACTTCCTGCACCCCCCACCACAGAATGCAGTTTCCTGTCCCAGCTTGGTAGCCACTGAGGTTCCTCCATCGCCATCGGGTGCGACCCAGGATTTCACCATATCCCTTAACAACATCCAGGAGGTACCACACACACACACACACACACACACACACACACACACACACACACACACACACACACACACACACACACACACACACACACACACACACACAGTGTAGGTCTGAAGTGGGACTTTGGCCAACATACATGTTGTGAAAACAAGTGGAATAAAACAGAAGCATATGGTGTGTTTGCTTCAAACTGAGCGAGGCACAGATGGATGTGTGTGTGCTGTGAGTTTGGTCTGTAAATGAGCAAAAGCTGTGGCGGGCTGATGTGTACGTTGTGAGAATATGAAGAACAAGCAGGGATCGTTTTGCTTATGTTGCTCAAGTTATGTCTCTGTCAGCAGCACACAGGCATCATATTCAATTAAAAAACTCATGTTGTAATCCGTAATCCTAATCTGAATGTAGGCATGTTCACTGGTTAGGACGTTTACTTGAATAGTGTCTGCAGACAAATTGCCAGGTGGTCCCTTGTCTAACCTTGCTGGCCTTTTCAAGCCCTTTTCCGAGGTGTTGCTATGGTAACAGACTTTGACTCGCACACAAATGTCTACACGCACACACACACACACACACACTCACACACACTCACACACACTCCCCAGCGAACACAGATCTTCAGGGCATCCTTCACAGACTTGCAGGTTTCATTACGGAAGTTCATTCAAACTGACATTGTTTGAGTAACGACTTCATTCAGTCACCACTGCGGTGAATCTGAGTCACTTACGCTTGGTTTCTGTGGCAAAGTCATCGCCAACTCACAGATGCTTCTGGAGTTTGTGGGAGTAAAATTGGATTTGGTCCCACACGGTGGAGGTGGTGTGTGTGCGAGTATGTGTGTGTGTGTGTGTGTTTGTAGTGGCGGTGGTGTTCTGAAGGTCGGGGGGTGGGGGTGTTGTTGTCCCTTGAACACACTTAAATAAACTGCGATAGACATTCTCACTGATACTCTTAGTTACACGTTTGGCCTCAAACCTTCAGACAGCACACACATTAGAAATGATGGGCATTCCTTGGGCCAAATGGCAGAAAACTCCAGTTTAAAAAGTCATTTAAAAAAACATTCTGGTCAGTTAGAACTGTCTGAATCTCCTTCTGTGGTCGTGCTGATATTCTATGTTTCTAACTTGTCATCTGGCACTTATTTTAAGAGGAATACATTTGATTGATCTTGCTGAGGTGTTGTGGTCCAGATGCTTATGAGTATGATTTTAGAATGGATCCCATCTTCACCTGGCAGGGCCAATTACTTTCTCCTTCCACTCTAAACGTCTTTAATTGGTACCAAACTTTGATTTATTTTTTTCCCTGTGCAGGAAACTGCATCAGATCGCCATGTACTTGTCTATAATTGCTTATTGCTGGGTATGGTGTTTTTCATTACAGGGGGAGGAGCTGGAGTGTGACTTTGGGACAGAGCAGCGATACGAAGCCACATGGCTAAACAGCTCCACTGTCAAGTGCAGTGGTGTGACAGTAAGTGCAGACAATTACCTACCACAAATAACCAGAGTCCATTTGGAACAACAAAAGCACTTTAGCGCCTGCTGATTTCTAGTAGCAGTGCTTTCATTGTTATCAAGTTTAGGCCCAATCATGAGTCAATTATAGAAATGTTGCATAACAACTTTTGTGTCCGTGTAGCTGTCTACCAACCATAAGAGTCACATTTACCACCTCAACCTGAGGAGGAGAGGATTCCTTGGCCAGGACCCTTTTGTGGACAGCCCCCTGGCTATGAACGGTAAGACATGGTCATTATCTAGCACACAGGTTTTTTTAAATAAAAAAAACATCTTATTCAGCAGACACATCAAACTGTGATATGCATACCACTAGTGGTACGTGGATTAATTAAATATTCAAACACAGTGTTACTGTTCAAACTGTTACAGTGGCCACGTGTACATGTGCCAAATGTTTTTAATTTGACCATGATTTGGATTACAATGTTACTGTGTCCATGGACCCTGAAAAAATTATCCACACCTTAGATCAGAACACTTTATTTTGACATGTGCAGCACAAACCGTAAACGAAAGTAGAAGGAGAAGCAGTGAATCCGCTGTAAACAAACATGGCTATGTGCCTTTCTGCTTGTCCAATGTTGTCACATTATTTAGAAAAAAATGTTTCCTTCTGTTCGCTACTTTTTGTTTTACCTCTTTTGAAATGGAGCTGTTCTGCGCCCTCCATGTTGTGATATGTGTGGGTTGGGTTGCCGTATTTTCTATAGTCGCAGATGTGACATCATCAGGGCGCGCCTTCGTGTTACGTGCCTTCAGTTAGCACTTGGAGGGGCTGTAAGACCATGAATAAAACAGCTCGTTGAAACAACTGAATCCCTCCTTTTACTGTTACATCGACACAATTGTTTTTGCTAGTCTTGGTTTTAGAGGAACGACCTCAACAATATACCTGTATAACGCTACTTCTGTACATGTTGATTGGAGGGAGACTGTAGCAAGACAATTGTTTCATTCCGAGATTATTCAATTAAACCCTCCTACACCACTGGTAAAGTATGGCTGACGTCAAAGACATGCGCCGTAAGGATCATTTCGACCCAAATTGTTTTCATGCGCTCCAATCTTAATGACTATCAACATTACCCCCCCTCCTCAATTGGAATTAAATTTTGATCCGATCGTGTGTAATCGGTTCAGAATATTCCAAATGACATGTTTACATGGACCGTTTTATTGCAGTTAGGCTTTTAATCCGATTAATTGTGTCCATGTGCACATCGCTATTTTTACAGTGGCCCGTGTTACAGTGGTCAAAAATTGTTAAAAACCTTTGCTTTGTTTTTAATAATTTTTTAGGCCTACTGTGTTACTGTATATTTGATGAGAGCAAAGTTTTTTCTGGGGTGGTACTTGGTAAAAAAAAATTTTAGAACCACTGTTCTATGGTGAGGCCATGTCCACACCAGCCACACAAGCATAGTTTCAAAACAGTATAACTGTCTATAACGCCTATGTTCATCAATATAGTGATATATTACGTATAATAACATGACTTTAAAATCAAGAAGGTTTTTTAACGGCGCGTGCGTGTTGAAAAGCATACGCATGCATATCGACTGCTACACGAAATGGATCAACACCCATAAGTAAATACACTTATGTTCTGTTGGTAAAGGAACCGTTTGCAACTTGCTCCAAGTTACATTTTTGAAAGCAAAAAATAAAACAAGAACATCACCGGCTATTAGGCTTGTGAGCAATACACCAATGTGACCGGATATCTGGTTTGACAAGCGAGCAATTTGGCTGCATCGGTAGCAGCCACTACAATTGATAAAAATCAGCTACATGTTTGTAGGTTAATCGAATATAGAAACATAGGCCGTGTATTGCGCAAGACTAGCAATCGGTTGACAGTTTGTCCTTAAAACAACGCCAGAAATGTCCGCAAAATGATTCATGCACATGCTCCTGTCAGCTTGCCTCACTTAAGACACAAATAGATGTAAAGCAGCACCAGCCACTCATGCATCTTTGCTAGCAAGCCAGCAGCTAACATCCGTCCACAGTGCAAAGCTGCTTCTAAGTCAGCAATCCTCGCCTCCATGGCAGCAAATAAGCTACATTTATTACAAGTATTACTGAAGGATGAGAACAGATGAACATGTTACACAACACATTGTAGGATACAATAAGCCATGCTAACCGATGCTAACAGCTAAAATAGAGCTCACAGTGGTAGGCGCATCGACACAAATGACGATATAAGTATTGTATGATCAATACTAGAGTGATTAGCTCAATGTCGCTATCACAAAATCTGGGCATCGAAGATAATTGTTATGTTTTAAGTTGCAAGCAAACATTTCCCAACGCTTTTGCTGTAATTGATTGGAACATTCCAACTGCTACATGTTAAGATTATTGTTCTTTTTTTGGGGGGGGTGGGTGTCACTAATTAAATTGAATTAATTTTGTTTCAATGGGCAATGTTGATTTGAGATACAAGTGTTTTATGGTCAGAGCTCCATCACAGAATCAATTAAGTCAGTAAGTTGAGATATGCTGTAGATTTTTTTAAATGTCTATACTTTATACCAGGGGTCACCAACGTGTTGCCCGCGGGCATCAGGTAGCCCGTAAGGACCAGATGAGTAGCCCGCCGGCCTGTTCTAAAAATAGCTCAAATAGCAGCACTTACCAGTGAGCTGCATCTATTTTTTTTATTTTATTTATTTACTAGCAAGCTGGTCTCGCTTTGCCCAACATTTTGAATTCTAAGAGAGACAAAACTCAAATAGAATTTGAAAATCCAAGAAAATATTTTAAAGACTTGGTCTTCACTTGTTTAAATACATTCATAATTTTTTTTACTTTGCTTCTTATAACTTTCAAAAAGACAATTTTAGAGAAAAAATACAACCTTAAAAATGATTTTAGGATTTCTAAACACATATACCTTTTTACCTTTCCTTCCTTTTCTTCATGACAATTTAAATCAATGTTCAAGTAAATTTTTTTTTTTTATTGTAAAGAATAATAAATACATTTTAATTTAATTCTTCATTTTAGCTTCTGTTTTTTTGACGAAGAATATTTGTGAAATATTTCTTCAAACGTATTATGATTAAAATTTTAAAAAATGATTCTGGCAAATCTAGAAAATCTGTAGAATCAAATGTAAATCTTATTTCAAAGTCTTTTGAATTTATTTTAAAATGTTTGTTCTGGAAAATCTAGAAGAATTAATGATTTGTCTTTGTTAGAAATATAGCTTGGTCCAATTTGTTATATATTCTAGCAAAGTGTAGATTGGATTTTAACCTATTTAAAACATGTCATCAAAATTCTAAAATTAATCTTAATCAGGAAAAATTACTAATGATGTTCCATGAATTCTTTTTTTTAAGTTTTTCTCTTCTTTTTTTCGGTTGAATTTTAAATTTTAAAGAGTCGAAATTGAAGATAAACTATGTTTCAAGATAAACTATGTTTCAAAATTTAATTGTAATTTTTTTCGTGGTTTCTCCTCTTTTAAACCGTTCAATTAAGTGTAAATATAATTAATTATTAAAAATAACAGAGTTAAAGGTAAATTGAGCAAATTGGCTATTTCTGGCAATTTATTTAAGTGTGTATCAAACTGGTAGCCCTTCGCATTTATGAGTACCCAAGAAGTAGCTCTTGGTTTCAAAAAGGTTGGTGACCCCTGCTTTATACAATTAAAAGTTGTATTAAAAGCAAATTGTTCATCTGCGTGGTAAAATGTCTGGCTTTAATTGCGGTCACTCACGGCTGTTTCGTACACTGCACGCTCCGGGTATGTGCATGTGTACGAAACAGCCGTGAGATTATGTCATTAAGACACAAACCTCAAAGCTCTGTTTTACTCATTTTATTACAAAAGTCTTAGTTTTTAAGGACAAAAGTATAAGAGGCCAAAATGCATACAAAAGTATGAGTTTTTAAAATATTCATGTTCAAGTGGATATGGCCTTAAGTTTCTGTGCTGTGATCGCAGTATAATTATAAACTTTCAAGGACAATAGCTGCCACCTCTGCTCCCAGAATGCATTTCACCTGTGTTAAAACAATGTCTGCTGAGATTGTTGCATTTAATTAAGCGAGGAGGGGGGGAAAGTATTCAGAGACAAACATTATTACGCTGTCACTCTCTTGTAATAATAGTACTTTGTGTATTCCAACATATAATTTCACAACAATTGCTGATTTACCATAATTCCATAGCCAGTGGGCATCTAATTACACGTAATGACTGTCGGATATAGATGCAATTTAAGGTGTCCAATGCCGTGTCCACATGTAGAGTTGCAGGCACACTTAGATCTCCATGACAACGGAGAGATGATATGAAGTGCTGTTGAACTTGGCGTACTGTCAGTGGTAAACATACGAGCCAGGCCTTCCCTCTCCCAGGCCCAGATGTGAGGCTCACAGGCCGTGTGAACGCGCAGCCTGAAGCCAGTGCCAAAGTTTGCATGGTTAACGGACATGACGATGCCTTGCAACATGCTGAGTCATCAGAAGTGGGAAAGGAAAACAAAACAGACTTAATGGGATACATACACAGTCTGATATGCAGATGCTCACACAGGGAGACGCATGGGAGGCACAAAAAATACTCAATTTGCTTTGCCAGCATGTATGCATTATCCTGCTGTCAATTAAGAGTTATGCTTCCCACATTGTTTGCCTAAGCCAGAAAAGAAACATGTAATTAAAAAAAGTTATCTCCCTCTAGTGGAGGTGTACAACTGTGGAGTGGGAAGCACAGACTGCTCTCAGTGCTGGGGCCGTGAGGATCAGGGACACCTGTGCGGTTGGTGTGAAAACAGCTGCAGACTGAGGGACAACTGCCAGGCAATCAGAGATCAATGCCCAGCTCCACAGATCCAGAAGGTAAGAGCTCAGGGGACTACAAGTAGTTACATTCATAGCTGCATTCAGTCGCCACCTCCTCTCTGTAGCCCTCAGGGTGTATTATGGCGTGAATCATGGGGTCACTCACATGGTTTGGTGGCGTCATGCCCTGTCTGTCCACTGTCAGCTGCTCATACAATGTATGACGGACATTAATCAGTCATCAAACGAGTGTGCAATGGTGCTAACATTCCCATTGGCTGCAGTTCTCCAGGGACATTCTGTGTTCACTCAGCAGAGCGACTTGTACCTACATGTCTGTCCACAGTTTGGACAGAGCATAGAGGGTTCTTTTTGTATAAGAAAACCACTGATGACAAGAATAAGAACCATAGGGATTGTGTTAGGAGTCCGCCCTGCTTGTTTAGAGTAATAGTGTATGTCAGAGAAACACAGCTGGAAACATTTGAGAATGTAAAATTTAATTAAATTCTTCTGCTGTCACAAAACACAACCATTTAATTATAGAATTATTATCTGAGTTTGAATATTGTCTATCTGTGTTGGCCCTGCGATGAGGTGACGACTTGTCCAGGGTTTACCCCGCCTTCCGCCCGAATGCAGCTGGGATAGACTCCGGCACCCCCCGCAACCCCGAGAGGGTCAAGCGGTAGAAAATGGATGGACAGATGATATGATACATTTCAACAAGTTGTGGTTGATAACCTTTCCATTCTGGTCCTGTAGGTGGCAGTAGTGCTCATTACAAAGTGGTCCATTACTACCAAACAACTCGTAGAAGAAGCTAGCCTGAGATTTAAAAAAAAGTCTGTATCTGCACCAGTATTTAAATTATTTATTACATTTTGTCGAAGTCTGCTTAAGCATGGGAAAATGTAGCTGAATAATAATATATATATTAATAATATATATATTAATAATAATATAACTGAAAAATTGAATAGATTTTACATTTCTGGTACTAAATCTCTCTATTTATTGTCGTTCGTGAATGAGTATAAGTCAGGCTGCATCGATTATTTTAGTAAACGAGCAATGTATCCATTAATTTGTTCGATTAATCAGTGTAATCTAATAAAACACGCTTCAATGCGTCTTTTAAGAAAAACAAAATTAATAAACAAGGAGTTATCTGATGACTGTTTTCTTTCTTATTATATTTGCACATAACATTGAAATTGCACTTTTACCATGGGAGCATCACTATTTATTAGGAATGGGAATTTTTCAACAACTCCTGATTCGATTCAGTTCTGATTCTTGGGCTGAAGATTAGATTTTTATATTGATTCTTGATTCACACCTATTCTAGCATTATTTGGTACAGAATTGATAATAAAACCTTTTCGAAACAGGTTTGCTGTTACAAAAGCTTCTCTTGGCTGCGGATGTATGGTATATACGCAGAGCGCGGAAGCGTTGAGATGGCCTTAAAAACGTATTTTTTAAAATAGATACTTAAAAAAAGTTAATTCACAAAAATCATAAATCAATCTATAATCGGTATGAATAAAAAACACATTTCGGATGTGAATCGATTTTTTCAGCACCCTTACTATGTATTCCTTATATTTTTTTGAAATAGGGTGAAAAAAAATCTTTGTTGTCTAAAACCAGGTGATAGATAATAAATGAAGCACAACACTAAATGAAAAGAGTGTCTGATAAAGTATGATCAATTGAGTGACAATGTATTTAACAATTTAACATATACACATTTGAAAAAGTATTAATTAGAGGAGTGTTGTTTGATTTTTGGACAAACAACTGGTTAGCATTAACAAAACAAAAATTTAGATGTTAACAGGTCCTCACATGTGTTTGAATAAAACATTGGTTATGCAAATCAGACATATAAGATGGCTATCAAAATCGACGTTTACCTTGTTTCTGATTGTTAGCTGCTCTTAAATATGAAGGATGCTGTCTGTTAATATGTTGCATCAGCGATATAGTTACATGGTGAAATGCCAGCTCCGTTTGACAGTGCCAACATTTCGCCACAATGTCTGTATTTTTCACTTTAAAGGATCACACAATATTTGACAGCTTTTCTTGTTTTCTTTGGGCCCTTTCCTCTGCTACTCCCTCTTCTTTGAGCCAACTCTCTCGGCACTTTGCTTTGTCCGCCACACACAGACAGGCCACATCACCCACAGCACGACCTACATCACCATGGTGCACCGCTCTCACTATTGGAGCAGTGGATTTTTATGAATTCGTATTAATCAAACTAATGAAATGAAACGACAAAATACAAATAAAAAAAAATGTTCTGATCAAATTAATCAATTTAATCGCAGCTCTTTTTATAAGCAATTGACAGCCATTCCTCTCACCCAAAGTCAGCTGGGAGAGGCTCCAGCTCACCTTGCAGTAGCGAAAACGATAGACGGGATTACTTGAGGCTGTGTTTATAGGTCAGTAATGGGAGCGTGTTTAGTGCTAACTTGTTTTGTTTGCCGTTACCGAACACTCCATCAGTCCCATCCCGGCAGGAGGTCATGGGAAGCACGGCTCACATGAGACCCAATCGGGCTGAACTTCCTGTAGATAAAACCCTGAGTGGCCCCGGAGAATAAGCATGTCGAGCAAAGCGGGCGGACACACACACACACACACACACACACACACACACACACACACACACACACACACACACACGGTCTCACACTCACATTGGTCCACAATCTGTCATACAAATGGGCCATATTGAAGCATTCATGATATCCCTCATCCTTTGTAGCTGTCAGCATAGTGTGACTAACAGGATGCTGGCACACTAACTTATGTGCACTTCTTACGTGACTGAAGTTAGCGGCAATGAGATTCCTTCGGCGTGGGCAGACCATTGTTGCAAGACTCCCTCCCTCACACACATGCAAACACACAGTATTACTGACTCCCTCTGGAGAGGGGCGGGCCGCTGGAAGGATAGCGGCGCTCTGGCTCTTCGGGGTGTGTGATGCAACGTGTTGGCAGCCATGTTTTCCCAGACATTTTACCAAGGTTAGAGCCTTGGCGTCTGCATTACCAAAGAAAAAAACATAGCTTTTCTTCAACACATTTCTTAGACTTGTAGAGGTGCATTTAGTTGTAGTATGTTTTAGTTGTCAAGATAAGGGATCATCATATAGCTTGTATGTCCATTTACGTTATAATACGCTTCTGCCTTGCAGACTTTGTATCTGTAAGTAAAATAAAGCCATAATTATTTGATACTAGTTTGTATTGACAGATGTCATGTTTTAGACTTCAATATTGGTCAGTGTTTCCCACACATTCATTTATTTGTGGCGGCCCGCCACGAAAGAATTACGTTCGGCCTTTTTTATTTTTATTTTTTTATTTTTTTTTGTCCTGTCCAGCTTCTTAGGCAAATCATATAGTTGATGTAGATGCCCATAGCGGCTGTTCAGATTTACTTTACAAAAGAGAAGTGTAGGATACTTCTCTTGTTGCCTTATTTGTATTTGACTTTATTAAATGTATTTATATTATCATTTGGTGCAGCCGGGCCGGAGCAGGAGGGGATAGAAAGAGAGAAAAAAGAAGACAGAGGGGGAAATTGTGGGGACAAGAGGGGGATTAGACAGAGAGACAAAAACAACAACAGCAAACACAACAACAACAATAGAGCAACATCAGCAAATACGACATGTACAAATATGATGGTAATAGTTTATGTTACTGGTAAATACTATGGTTGTAGTAGTAGGCTAAAGTTAAATTATTTAGTATGCACTAATTAAAGGGGCAGCGATTTAAGAGACATTTTAGCTTTTATATTTTAAAAGATATATTTTTTGTAGGAACCACAATTAATAAATATATTTCAGTGAAAAACTTATTGTTCAAATCTGTATATAAATATGTACATAAAGTGTTGTATTTATATTGTAAAATGGATGGATGGATGGATGGATGGATGGATGGATGGACGTTTAAAACAAAACTGTTATTATTAATTAGTAAGTATACATTTTTTGAGCCTTTTTAGAGAAAATCATATCATTGTAGTAAATTATGCAAATTATTCGATGATGTCATGGTGACCACGCCCATAGCCACGCCCCCACCGCTACAGGTATCTTGGCAGTTTATGGGAAACACCGTTGGTCAATTTAAGACACCTATTACGGATGTCTAACTTGTGTGCTGTGTGGGTTCCCTCCGGGTACTCCGGCTTCCTCCCACCTCCAAAAACATACACTTGGAGATAGGTTGATTGGCAACACTAAATTGGCCTTAGTGTCTGAATTTGAGTGTGAATGTTGTCTGTCTATCTGTGTTGGCCCTGCGATGAGTTGGCGACTTTTCCAGGGTGTACCCCGCCTTCAGCCTTCAGCTGAGATAGGCTCCAGCGCCCCCTGTGACCCGAAAGGGAAATGTGGTAGAAAATGGATGCATGAGATGGCTATTGTGTGCTTAGCGGTTGTGTAGCTGCTAACTCCTAGTAGCCTAAAGCCTGCCATGTTTTTGTAAATGACTTCAATAAAATATAAGAAAAGACCAACCTTGTGTGCCTATTGGAGGAGGTTTAGATGTTAGCAGGCTGCCCAGTTTTCAAGGATTCAGAGAGCTTTATTAGTCATACCTCACATATTTGCACGGGTACGGTATGAAATTTGGACTGCGTAAGTAAACACGCTTGACTGATTGTACTTTAGGACACTTATATTGGAGATTTTAGAAGCAAGCTGATATCATCCAAAATATGTTTTTTTGCTGATATCGGACAGATATAATGTCGAATTGGGACACCACTAGTAGCAGTAGTAGTATAAATTGCAGCAGAGGGCTCAGACTCTGGTGCCCCGCATAGTCAAGGAAGGACATGGAACGAGGCAGGAACAAAGTCAGACACAGTAAGGAAATGGTTTTGGATTATGAGACAATTGCAGTGATTCACTATGCTGCACTAAATACAAAGAGTGTGTTGAAATGAAAACAAATCAACCACAGTTCTAACTTTGATCGGTTGGGGCACTTTCCAACTTGCCCCAAAGGCAAGTTAATGCCTTTTCTGCTCAGTTAATTTATTCTAAAGCAAAGCTAGTCCACCTTTTGTGGACTAGCTAGTGGTTAGAGGGTCCGCCCTGAGATCGGTAGGTTGTGTGTTCAAACCCCGGCCGAGTCATACCAAAGACTATAAAAATGGGACCCATTACCTCCCTGCTTGGCACTCAGCATCAAGGGTTGGAATAGGGGGTTAAATCGCCAAAAATGATTCCCGGGCGCGGCCACCACTGCTGCTCACTGCTCCCCTCACCTCTCAGGGGGTGATCAAGGGTGATGGGTCAAATGCAGAGAATAATTTCGCCACACCTAGTGTGTGTGTGACAATCATTGGTACTTTAACTTTAACTTTTAAAAGCGTCGAGAGCTATTTTTTTCAGGCATCTAAAACAGGAAGTGCTAAACATAGTTTATGTCTGACACGAAAAAGAAGTGAGGCATTACAATGTTGGGGGGAAGGATGGAGAGTTGCTTGGTCATAAAGAGGGTGTAGAAGCATCCAGTGTAGTCACAATGCTTTTCCTGTGTTTGTTCTCATCTTCTCTTTGATTTGCGTGATGGAACTGCACATGAAAGCTGAAACAATCTATAAAAACCTCATTTGATCAAGGTTGTAGCCGCATTAACAATGCATTAGAATGCAAGAAAACATTCCAGTCATCATTCCGAGGCGAGGTTTGTGTCGACACATTTCCACCCTGTGATCTCCGTGGAGGCCTGGTAGAGGCTGAGCTGTAAATCAAACCTCACAGACTTGTAAGAGGTGCAAATGAACAGCACGCCAGCTGATGTTGATGTCAGCGCTCTACAGCACCACAGCGACGTACATTGTGATGATAACATATAACTGTACTTTCTGCTGAGGTCTGTAGAGATGCCGGCTGCCCCAGCATGCCATGTTGTGTGCTTTTCATGTAAAGCGTTGGCGTCATAAGGAGGAAAGTGTGTTTATGAATGTGAACAGCTTGTATGTGGTGAAGGTAATAACAGCCGGGTGGCCTCGCAGTAACCACAAAAACATTTCATGCGTTGTAGATGTCACATAAGGAACGTGGGGTTTTTGCACCAAGCTAAAAAGCTTTACTTACTACGTTTGTATTTCATTGAGCCACAATGTCGCTCGTGGAGACGTAAGATTATCAGCATGCAGACACGGACCTTGCCCCCTCACCTAGCCCAAACAGAAGTGCTGTTTTCCAACAGGGCTAGAGCCAAGCTAATAACACAGAGGTGTCACAGTGACCGCAGCTCAGCCAGGGGTCATTAAAAAAAAAAGCTATATTGGCAAGATCGTTCTCCCGTCTGGGCTTCTGAGATGCTATCTTTAACTGAAATGTTCTCTCATTTCTTTTGGAGACTGTGAATCGGGAGGGGTGAAGGCAAGGGCTCAAATGACGTGTGAGACTGGAAACAACAACAGAGATGGCTACCAACAATTTTGGCAGACACATAAAATCATAAAAGGGAATGACTCTTCACAATAATTGAGGCACAGCATTCTCTCCTGTACCACCATCAGCATTCACTGTGCTCTCTGTTCCCCAAATTGCCTTCACACTCGTGCACCTATCTGCTGAGCCCTCCACCTCTCTCACTCTGCCTGTCTCTCGTGGGATGTGAAGGGGGCTCTTAAGCTGCTCTTTATTTGCATGTGCTTTAGAGGAGTCAAGGCTGAAAAGGCTCAGACAGTTAAGTGTCGGCTTTGTGTGCGCATGTGTGTGTATATACCTAGATTGCAGGTCCTTTCAATTGGATCTTGGTGTTTAGTAGGTGAGCACTTACACTAAACATTTGGCCTTTCATCTCTGCATGACTCTCCACAATAGCAACATTCCTCATTGGATTTTCTATGATATTTATGCTCTGGTCTTCTCCTGAGCTATTTGGCCATCTGTGACATTTTCACAGACATGTATTTATTCCTGTTGACAGCTTCACTCTGTCTTTTACAGATCTTCCCTATGAGGGGCCCAGTGGTTGGAGGCACCCACCTGACGGTGCAGGGCAAGAACCTGGGCCGCAGAGCAGAAACGGTCAAAGTCTCCATTGGAGAAGTACCATGCAGTGTCCTGCCTGAGCTCTACACTGTATCCACTGAGTAAGTTTACTGTAATATCAATTCAACAAATCAAAATATTGAAGAAGTATAGACCATCTGTGTCAAACCCGTTTTGATTGGAGGCCAACTTGCAGTTGGCTGCCCTCAGAACAGTGAATATCTAGTGCAGGGGTCGGCAACCTTTACCACTCAAAGAGCCATTTTGGCAAGTTTCACAAATTAAAGAAAGTAATGGGAGCCACAAAAAAAAATTTTAAATTTAAAATGAAAAACTCCGCATACAAAGCTTAAATGCCTTGTGCTATGTTAACCAGGGGTCTCCGACACACGCACCGGCACGCACTTTAATGTGGACATTTGATGTTAGTACAGCCCGCGAGTTTTGCGCTTGATAGCGTAATACTTGCCAACCCTCTCATTTTTCCCGGGAGACTCCCGAATATCAGAGCGTGATGACACTGCATTTGGCACCCTCTACAGTCTGCCCTAACAGTGTACCTGCTCGATCACACGTACAATGCAGTTTCAGCTTGTTCACGTAAGCGACAGCAAGGCGTACTACCTCAGCTGCCACACATCTTACACTGACGGTACCAATACCCAGAATCCCATGCAGCACTAACTCTTCCGTACTAGGTAAGCAGCCACACATCTTACACTGACGGTACCAATACCCAGAATCCCATGCAGCACTAACTCTTCCGTACTAGGTCAGCAGCCACACATCTTACACTGACGGTACCAATACCCAGAATCCCATGCAGCACTAACTCTTCCGCTCAACCAACGCACGGAGAGGGGGGGGGGGTTGATGTGTGGGGGGATTTGGTGGTAGCGGGGGTGTATAATGTAGACCGGAAGAGTTAGCGCTGCATGGGATTCTGGGTAATGGTTGTGTTGTGTTTAGGTTGTGTTACGGTGGGATGTTCTCCAGAAATGTGTTTTTCATTCTTTTTTGGTGTGGGTTCACAGTGTGGCGCATATTTGTAACGTAACAGTGTTAAAGTTGTTTGATACGGCTACCGTCAGTGTAAGCTGTGTGGCTGATGAGTAAGTATGCTTTGCTGTCTCCTATGTGTGCAAGTAATAACAACATGCAACATGTGGCTGGACTGGCATGCTGTATGTAAATGCTTGTGGACAATTACTGTAGTGCAGTTAGGGCACGCCCTTTATTTAGTAATTAGAGTGTAAATAGGAT
Organism: Entelurus aequoreus; assembly: GCF_033978785.1. Classification (NCBI taxonomy): domain Eukaryota; kingdom Metazoa; phylum Chordata; class Actinopteri; order Syngnathiformes; family Syngnathidae; genus Entelurus; species Entelurus aequoreus. Next base: position 39,477,836 of record NC_084737.1, on the reverse strand, counting down.
AACTTTTTCCCTGGGAGTAATCTATGAGAGGCACTGAGATCCATAAAACTCCTGGGTAAATCGGGGGGTCGGCATGTATGTAGCTGAGCCGCATCAGAGTGGTCAAGGAGCCGCATGCGGCTCCGGAGCCACGGGTTGCCGACCCCTGATCTAGTGGAACCTCAATGTATGAACTTAATTGGTTCTTGAACGGGATTTGTAAATAGCAAAATTTGTATATTGAAGGAAATTTCCCAATAAGAGACAATGTAAACATCAATGATGGGTTCCAACCTCGACAAATATCCATATTTTAGTTTATACACGTTGAACACAATATAAAGCGTTATCCAGTACTGTATATCAAACAAACACGATAAAGGGGATGATGGATCAACTTTGTATTTAACAACAAAGTCAAAATAACCACATCTACCTGAACTGTCTTTATTTGCACCTATGCACTCTGTCACTAGCCTTATGGTGCACTTACAGTTTGAAATCACAAAACTCCCTAACTTTAACAGCCAGAGCGCTACAATGATTAGGAATAGAAACTCAATCACTCAATCAATCAAAGTTTATTTATATAGCCCTTACTCACAAATGTCTCAATGGGCTGCACAAGCCACATCAGGGCAAGAAAAAAACTCAACCTTGGAAGGGACCGCAGATGTGGGGATCCCCACCTGGGTGACCGGTGCAATGGATGCAGAGAAGAAACAGTTAATAATGTGAGAGTCCAGTCCATAGTGGGGTCAACAGGGGATCCTCTTGCATGTAGACATGTCCGGGCGCAGAGACGTTACCGATTGATGCATAAGGAATGGTCACCCCGGTATCGACCTCATAATGTGAAAGTCCAGTCCATTGGGAGGCCTGCAGGGGATCATCTTGAATGGAGACAAGTCAGCACTGCATCGACGTCACCAATTGATGCAATGAGGAGTGGTCCATCCTGGGTCCCGACTTTGAACATTTAGTGCCTCATCCTTGGAGGCTGATCCGTGGTCATCTGATGCAGGAGAGGGGGGCAGAGCAGAAAAGGGAGACAGCAGATTAACTGGTCTAAAAAGGGGTCTATTTAAAGGCTAGAGTATACAAATAAGTTTTAAGATGGGATTTAAATGCTTCTACTGAGGTAGCATCTCTAACTGTTACCGGTAGGGCATTCCAGAGTACAGCAGCCTGAATAGAAAACGCTCTAAAGCCTGCAGACTTTTTTTGGACTCTGGGAATCACTAATAAGCCGGAGTTCTTTGAACGCAGATTTCTGGCCAGGACATATGGTACAATACAATCAGGAAGATAGGATGGAGCTAGACCGTTTAGTATTTTATACGTAAGTAGTAAAACCTTAAAGTCGCATCTTAAGTGCAAAGGAAGCCATTGCAGGTGAGCCAATAAAGGCGTAATAAGATCAAACTTTCTTGTTCTTGTCACAAGTCTAGCGGCCGCATTTTGTACTATCTGTAATCGTTTAATGCTAGACATAGGGAGACCCGAAAATAATAAGGTACAGTAATCGAGACGGGACGTAACTAACGCATGAATAATGATATCAGTGTCAAAATGGGATGAATTTTAGCGATATTACGGAGATGAAAGGAGACTGTTAAATGAGAGAGTTGGATCAAAGATAATACAGAGATTCTTTAGAGTCGCTTTGTGTAATTGTTTTGTTGTCAAAGTTGTTAAAGTGGTATTAAGTAAGTGCCGGTGTCTAGCAGGACCGATAATCAACATTTCCGTTTTCTTAGCGTTAAGATGCAAAAAGTTGCTGGACATCCATTGTTTAATTTAATTTAGACACGCCTCCAGATGACTACAATCTGCCGTGTTGGTCTGTTTTAACGGCATGTAGATTTGGGTGTCATCAGCATAACCGTGAAAGCTAACACCGTATTTGCGAATGATGTCACCTAGCGCCAGCATGTAGATGCTAAAGAGTGCAGGGCCAAGAACCAAACCCTGTGGAACTCCGCACGTTACCTTAACATACCCCGAGGTAAAATTGTTATGGGAGACACACTGCATCCTGTCAGTAAGATAGGAGTTAAACCAATTAAAGGCTAAGTCTGACATACCAATACGTGTTTTGATACGTAATAAAATGTTATGATCGACGGTATCAAAAGCAGCGCTGAGATCAAGTAGTAGCAACATGGATGATGCGTCAGCATGCATAGTTAGCAATAGATCACTAGTCATTTTTGAGAGGGCTGTCTTCGTAGAGTGATTTGCACAGTAACCGGACTGAAAGGGTTCACAGAGATTGTTTGACGGTAAATATTAATTTAGCTGCTGTGCAACAATGTTTTCAAGGATTTTCGAGATTGAGGGAGGGTGGGACACCGGCCGGTAGTTTACTATGAGGTCAGAATCGAGATTAGGTCTTTTGAGCAGAGGTTGAATAACCGCGTTTTTGAATGCTGGGGGAACAGTGCCAGAGGAAAGTGGTAAGTGAATAATATTTAGCACTGACAGTCCGAATATTACAATTAGCTCTTTGATAAGTTTCCCAGGAAGTGGGTCAAGTAAACATGTTGTTTGTTTTGTCCCATTTACACGCCGAAGGAGTTACTCTAATGTTATTTCTTCAAAAAGAGAGAGATTATCGTGGAGGGTAATATCCGGTTTACATACATTCGTATCTGCGTTAATAGAACCCAGTTGGAGCTGGGACGCGTTATCTTTAATCTCCTTTCTAATGAGTTAAATTTTCTTATTGAAGAAATTCATAAAATAATCAGCCGAGTGGGTGGAGCTAAAGGGTGGAGTCCCACCCTGAACAAATAGTTAGGATTGTTTTTATTGAAGTGAATGAGATTGGAGTAGTAATTAGTTTTAGCTAAGGTAAACGTGCGGTTATAAGTTATTAAACTATCTTGACATGCTTGATAGAAGACCTCATGTTTAGTGGCACGCGATTTGAGTTTCAGCTTACTACATGATAGTTTAAGAGCTCTGGTTTCTTCTGTAAACTAGGGGGTATGCCTTTTAGGGACCTTTTTTTGCTTTAGCTGTGCTATACTATCAATGGCGTTGCGCAGTGCATCGTTAAAGTTGTTAGTGAGGTTATCGATAGAGCCCACATAATTTGGGAATGATGCCATTACAGCATTAATTGTGACAGCATTAATGTTGTGGCTGCTAAAGAAGTGGTTAATTGTCGCTTGTTGACAATGAGTCAGAACTTCAAATTTGATAAGGTAATGATCGGACATTACTTTATTGTACAGGAGTACCATACCTTTGGAGGTGGTGACACCCCGGACAAGAACTAAGTCTAACTTATTACTGTTGCGATGCATGGGTTCATTTATTATTTGTGTAAGACCACAGCTATCAATTATAATCTGGAGCGCCACGCACAAAGGGTTTGACGGGGTATTCATATGGATATCAAAATCCCTCATTATAATTATATTATCTGTGTGCATAACTAGATCAGCGACAAACTCTGAAAATTCACTGATAAAGTCCGAATAGGGCCCAGGGTGGCGATAGATAACAGAGGTATAGCGGTGTGACAGAGCTCATAGTAAGCACCTCCAATGATTTATATTTATTATTTAGGTTAGGGGTAAGGTTAAAGATATTAGTGCGACCCCTCCAACCCTTTTAAGGGGACGGGCAACATGTGCATTCGTTTAGTTAGGAGGAGATGCCTCGTTAAGCGGGAAAAATTAATCTGGTTTTAGCCAGGTTTTGCTGAGACCAATGACATTAAGATTGTTGTCCCTAATGACCTCATTAACTAATAACATTTTGGGAGACAATGATCTGATGTTCAAAAAGGCCATATTATAGGTAGTGGGCTGTGTTGAGGAATTTTTGTTATTGGTATCCGTAGTACTGATGTTAATAACGTTACGTTTATTTTGTGTAGTGCGCCTCAAATAATTCCGATCACATGTAGGAATTGCTGTCATGAGGTGGCGACTTGTCCAGGGTGTACCCCACCTACCGACCGAATGCAGCTGACATAGGCTCCAGCGACCCCCCGCGACCCCAAAAGGGACAAGCGGTAGAAAATGGATGGATGGATCTAGGAATTGATCTGATGGGGATTTTGAGATTATTTGCTTGGTGCTGCGATAGATTGAATGCGTCATAATTTCACCTCAGTAGAGGTGGCAAATTAAAAAAAATCCACTAAAAATCCACTTAACCTTGTTGGTTAAGTGGACAGGTAGGGGGAGGTGGGAGGCAGCGTCAACAAAGCTGTGCATTTTTTCTGAATGTTTCAAACCACACATTGCTTGTCCATTGCTTTCTTTGGACTCATATTGAACTAGGAAAACGAGAAACATTTTGTAAAACGGCAAAAAAAAACATTAAAAAGCACACAAAGTAGCACAGTAGCTAATGACAGCACTGCACTGCTGAGTGAATGAGCACCGGAGATCGATCAACCCGCCCACAATGGCTGCACTGCTGGCACACAATAGGTGGATAAAAGGTTTGTGCATGGAGATAAGGTTCGTATAAAAACATAAATAAAAAAGTTTGCATAAAAGAGGGGTTCATAAATCGAGGTTCCACTGTACATAAATATACATGTATCATCGCCTTTCATTTTATTATACAATTAGCTATGCATTTGATTTAGGATTTTTTGTGTAAAATTTGATGGATAACTTGCTCTGAAATAATAAGTCAAGCAGATATTTAAGTATTTATTTTTACTTAAACAAAAACATGTTTGCAATATATATGATAACATTATATTGGTTGCTTGTTTACATATTAAACGTTAACTGATAAGCAATTGCATGCAGTACATGCATTGTTCCTGTCAAAATAGAAAAAACAAATACATTTTGTAAGAAAGAATAAGTTTATTGACACACATTATTTCCTGGCTTCCGCAGGCCTTAAAAAGTTATGTGGTGGGCGAGATCTGGCCCCCAGGCCTTTAGTTTGACACCGGTGGTATAGAAGATTTGATGGCAAAATCTGTTTGTAAAACTGTTAAAATCTGATTAGATGATATGTACAACAGCATGTTGTCATGGTAACCCACATGTCTGACAGTTATTGTCAGTGGCCAGGGGCATGATGGGCATTGATGTGAGAATGTCTCAGTTATGTGCAAAGTATGTCTCTTAAAAAGAGAAAACAAATCTCCACCTGCCTCATTATTTCACCAGCCACACTTATTGACTGGGTGAAGCAAGGGTGATAAAACAGCAACACAAATCTACTTCAGGTTACATTCAGCTGAGCAACGACACTCACTATTAAAATAATGCAAAACAAGTCATATGAGATAAACATGCTTTTTCATTTGATATTGCCAATCTTTTACCTTTACAATCTAGAGAAGCCTAGACAAGACAGTGATAAAGGGCAGCTGTTCTGATTGTCTTTTGTAGTTAACATGAGACATAAAACAATAGGAACATCTCTCAGTATGATATATGTGTATATACATATTAGGGGTGTGGGAAAAAATCGATTCGGATTCGAATCGCGATTCTCACGTTGTGCGATTCAGAATCGATTCTCTTTTTTTTTTTTTTTTTTTTTTTTTTTTTTTTTTAAATATATATATAATTTGTTATTTGTTTTATTTTTATTAATCAATCCAACAAAACAATACGCAGCAATACCATAACAATGCAATCCAATTCCAAAACCAAACCCGACCCAGCAACACTCAGAACTGCAATAAACAGCAATTGAGAGGAGACACAAACATGACACAGAACAAACCAAAAGTAGTGAAACAAAATGAATATTATCAACAACAGTATCAATATTAGTTACAATTTCAACATAGCAGTGATTAAAAATCTCTCATTGACATTATCATTAGACATTTATTAAAAAAAAAAAAAAAAAAGAATAGTGTCACAGTGGCTTACACTTGTATCGCATCTCATAAGCTTGACAACACACTGTGTCCAATATTTTCACAAAGATAAAATAAGTCATATTTTTGGTTCATTTAATAGTTTAAACAAATTTACATTATTGCAATCAGTTGATAAAACATTGTCCTTTACAATTATAAAAGCTTTTTACAAAAATCTACTACTCTGCTTGCATGTCAGCAGACTGGGGTAGATCCTGCTGAAATCCTATGTATTGAATGAATAGAGAATCGTTTTGAATCGGGAAAAAAATCATTTTTGAATCGAGAATCGTGTTGAATTGGAAAAAAAAAATCGATTTTGAATCGAATCGTGACCCCAAGAATCAATATTGAATCGAATCTTGGGACACCCAAGATATATATATATATATATATATATATATATATATATATATATATATATATATATATATATATATATATATATATATATATATATATATATATATATATTCACAGCCCTAACATATATATATATATATATATATATATATATATATATATATATATATATATATATATATATATATATATATATATATATATATATATATATATATATATATATATATATATATATATATATATATATATATATATATATATATATAAATGTGTCTTATAAAAGTATGCATTGCATTTACAGGATGTAGAGTATAGGCATTTCCATAAATACTGTATATACTGTCATGACAGTCAAGGAATTTATACTAAATATATTCTGTGATGTAAAGTCAAAGTTTTATATACCACGGTCGGTGGGGCCCATAAAATACTGATTGCGTTATTACTAAGATTGCCTTATATAGCAATCCTTACTTTTTTACCCTTTTTTATTTTAAAGTTATGCTCGTAGTTCGGCTGCCTAACCCTGCTTGGTGGATAGTGCCCCCACGTGATGTGAAGTGAATGGTGGATTGTGCTCCCACATCACAGAATGAGGCGGGCACTATCCACCAGTAGTACTGGACATCAGTGGATCAATGTTTTGTTATTTTCTTTTTTTTTTTTTAATCCTTTTTTCTGGATTTATTGTGTAAGTTTGTAAATATGCAATAATTTGGTTAAAAACAACACGATTGAAAAACAACGAGCGAAAGATCAGGGTCCATGCCACGGCCGCGTTATATCGAGCGTAGTGTTATGGGACCGCACTATTTCGAACTTTGAGTGTAGGTGTATCTAACTGGTAAGCAATATGTCTACTAAGATTTTGTAATATGAAGCTATCTTTTATATACATTTTTAAACTGCAGGTGTACCTAATGTTGAGGTCTCTAAATGCAACTCAGACACGAAATGAAAAAATTAGGACTGTCAAAGTAAACGCGATAATAATGCGTTAACTATAATTTCCTTTAACGGCTATCATTTTTTTAACGCTCGATTAATATTTTTGACCCTCGGTCCGTTCCGTAGTTTGGGGACATGTGTCATGGTGTCCAGTTACTGGTGAGCCACAGGCTTGAAAATAGCTAGCAGAACTACACAGAGAAAGGGGCACCTGACGGAAAGCTCAGCTCCAAAGCCATGGCAAGTCATTCTCCGGACAAGACTAGACAATTTTACCTTCAATTGCAAACGCTGAGCGCGCATTACTGCTTGGAGTGAAGAGGTGTTTCACGTCCATGTTTGGATTACAGTTCAGTGCTTTTATAACATAAAATGTAGATTATTACTCGAACTGCTTTAGTAAAATGGCATAAAAGCCCAGCAGAAAAAAAGACAGTAGAGAGGAAATATAAAGTCAAAGTATAAAGTTTTATCTGAGATTTTCGTCAAAATATTTCAAGTCTTTTCTCATACCAATCACAGATGTCCGGTTGGCGGCTTCACAATAACAACGCTACGCTTCACATCCGGTCTAACCAACTAAACAACGAAAAATTGTCTTACAATGCCATCATGCTATTCTGTTATTCTGTGTTATTCTGTGATATTTCTACCTAAATAAATGTCTTCTGGCAGATTGAAATTAATTGTATTGTAATAGCGGCGGCCATATGACGGAGGAAGGTTGTCTTTGAACAATCTCGTCTTCTTCTTTGCTACCACTGAGACTTGGTTTAATACTACAGGCATGCCTGCCATTGCCCTCTGCATTCCACATCAGGTAATTCCAATGCGTGAAGCTGCTATCTAAACATGGAAGTGTAGCTCCTCTCATTTTATATGCAGGTGCTCCTAAAGTAGGAATACAAATTCTGTATTCCTACAAAATACAAACTCTGGCAAGAGACCAACATACTGCAGGTATTTTTTTAAATTCTCTTTAAAAGCGTGTCTATATCCTTTTTGTGTTGAGCTGTTTCAAAAAGCACAATGTTTAAAAATATATAATTAAAGCAAATTCATTGTCCAGTCGTGGTATTAAAAACTTAAAAATGATCTGTACAGGGTACACTTTCTAATGACGAAAAATTATATCTTTCTGCGATAATTTTGAGTTAACTATGTTAACTATTAAAATGCGATTAATCGCGATAGATATTTTAATCGTTTGACAGCCCTAAAAAAAAAAAAAATTCACTCACACAGTCATAAGACTATCTGTCTGGGCATCTCTCTGAAGTTTGCATGTTCTCCTCCATTATTGCATGCAAGTTTCACTGGGCAGGCAAGTGGTCAGGGGCCGACAGGACCAAGACTGACCCCTGAGTCACATGTTATTGGCTTCACAGGGCGAGGTTTTGGCTAGTTGTGAATATGTTTCATCTCACATTCCAAAAATATGCATGTTAGATTAAATGGTGACTCTACATTGTCCATAGGTGTGAACATGAGTGTGAATGGTTGTTCTTATATATGTGCCCTGTGATTGGTTGGCGACCACCAAAAATCAGCTGGAATAGGCTTCAGCTCACAGATGACCTTAATGAGGTAAAGAAAATGGATGAATAAACCATGTCATTGCTTGCTTATTTTTGTTATTCAGTTATGGTACATTCATGACAATTGGTATGCAGCTCACCTCTTACTTTAGATGACTGAGTAGCTCAGGGACTATCACACCGTAACCATGGAGACTGCAGGGCCGGCCGTCATAACAGAGCTGAGTGGAAGTCAGCCACTCTACAGTTACATGCAAACTTCTTGCTATGAGGAGCTCAAATGGAACTGTTTATCTGGTCGCGCTTCAGTGAAGCCAGTCATTGCGTTAAAACCGGCGTGGGTGTGACCTGCGGGTCCAAACTGTCAATCTGGTTGCAGAAAACATTCCCCCAGAATGCATATGTACAACACACAGCGAATCGCATTTCACTCCAGGGATGATCTCATCTTGTATCGTCAATTTTCATTGGCTGCTTGTTATGACAGCAAAGCGTATCCTCAACAAATCATAACATGTCACCGCATCCAACAGTGTCAGCATGTCGAGCGTGTACGCTGGCTGCTTGATGTAATTGGATGTGATCCTCTGTCATCACATTAACTTAAAGCCTCTGCCTTCCACTTTAACAACTTTAAAGACCAACTTAATGTCCACATTTCACCTAAAGTGTGCACAATCTGAATTTCAAACCTTTGCCTCTAGAAACACACACTTGCACAAGTAACCTCATCTGTGTTGAGACAGGTGCGTGTGTGCGCAGAGAGGTGAGAGTTCACATCTGGGTAGCAAAAGGAAACGGCACACTTGTCAGGTGTCAACATTTTAATTAACGGCACAGTCAAGTTGAGATGTGCCTCATTTCTTGGAGTGCTTCTCTGGATATTCACCCCGGATTGCCCTCATTATCATCCTCATTGAGGTGCCCTCACCCTGTCCATTTAGTCAGAGTCAGACAACACGCCATCAAACAAATGCACGCAGACCTGATTGTTGATGATCTTCATCATCCACTCGAGGGAAATGATCGGAGGCATCTTCACAACTAGCCAAAACATCACCCTCTGAAGCCAATAACATCCCAGCAGTGCAGGAATGTGGCTCAGGGGTCAGTCTTGGTCCTGTCTGCTTCTATTTGGAGTGTGCATATCATTTATTTGGGGTTCTAGTGCATTATCATCACGTCCAGCACACAGAGTATTGCTTGAAGGCAACTGACTGATTTCACCATTGTAACTCTTTCAATAGATTTCTGTTGCTGAAAAGCAGATATCACGTGACGTGATTCTACGTGTAGATGATTTCTGTATCAGGTTTCAGACCTGCAGGTTGGATGTATTTAATGTTGGTCGTGTCTCTGTCTAAATGTGAAATGATGCAGTAGTCCATGACTGACAGCCTAATTTCAAAGCAATATTAGACACGCTTATGTAATGATGCTCTTGTAATTAATGAATGTATTAACTGAAGGCTGTCAGCGAAAGTTGGTTAAGATGATTTTAATGGTTATTTGTTTTCTTATTTACATATGTGGTTGGTATTATGCTACTGAGGTTCGGGTTTGGATGCCATTCAAAACATATTTATCATATTTTTTCTTTTAATGGAAGCGTTTTAAAGATGCCAAGCTGACACAAGAATCACCTGTCTGAGACACAATTTCAAAATACAGTGAAAATAAATAAACAACTTCCACCAATGCAGAAATAAATGCCAAATAATGGTAGACTTGTTATTAATAAAGGTAAAGTGTGACTGTTCCACATTATACCAAACAAAGTCCATAAAGTGCATGATCATTAGGGCTGCAGGATTTTGAGGGGAAAAAAAAGTCTGCCTAAAATTGCAATAGAGATTCAATTTTAGTTTTAAATAGGATTAGATTTTTAGATTGTATTTGTTTGATTGCATAAAACTGCTAAAATGATGAGTAAAAAAACTCATTTTACTTGTAGACTAGGGTTTATGTGTACATCTTCCATGTTCAATCAATCAATCAATGTTTATTTATATAGCCCTAAATCACAAGTGTCTCAAAGGGCTGCACAAGCCACAACGACATCCTCGGTACAGAGCCCACATGTTTGATTGCACCATCTTTGGCTGCTTGTCGTAGCATCATCATCGTCCACGGCCACATGTTTCAAACTAAGTTGACCTCCTTCTGCTGTCACGGGAGAATTTCCTTCAGCCGTTTTACACTGTCACCATTAAAACTTTTAGCAGACACTGTACAGTAATACTGCACAGTAATACAATGCAAGTGGTGTTTGTTATTCGTACACTGGCTGCAGTGCACACAAGCTTGCTGTTTCCTGTAACCACTTTTGGTTGGCCAGTAGGCCAACAACGTGTGACGTGAGACTCGACAATTTCGCAAAAGACGGAGGAGTGAGAAAAAAAACAAAAAACCTCAGCCACTTATTAGGTTAGGTTATCGTTACAATTAAAACCCCATGTCGATTTGATGTTGATTAATTTTGCAGCCCTAATGATCATGATGTAGATGATGAGTCAGCTGTTTCTTTCTCAAGTTCAGCATCAGGGACCTCTTACCTAACAACATTGTCATGGATGAATGTCTTGGAGCGCTCTTGTATTTTTTAGTCCATTATCCCTTCTTGTGGGTGTCATTTCTTTAGAATGATCACAGATGAGAAAGAAACAAAATCTCATAGTTATAAAAATAATGTAATTTCTTTGGGCCAACACACCACTAAAACTTGAGCCATGGATGCCCAGTCAAAAGAGCGCTGCCATAATCTTAGCTGTGAGCTCGGCTTGTCAGGGGTCTAAAAATACACTCAGCTCTTCCTAAAAAGGGCCGCTCTTACCCTCGACAGCTCGACCTCAGCCAAGCCCCATTCTACACTCCCCCGCATGTCTTCCCGCCCCTCCCACATGAACCACAGCTCCGCCACAAATGTAAACCCCCCACAATTCCTCTGTCAATCATGCGGTCCCGCGCTGAGAATCTCTAAGCAGTGAAGCACCAGGCACCTGACTAAATAAGCCCATAAAGTGTCAAACTGAGAGCGGGTTGAGTTCGGAAGTATGTTTGTTCTCTCCTACCCCAGCAGCTGTCTTAGGGTTGCCCCCACATTGTTGTTGCTTCTGGGTGCAGCACGGTGTCATTAATATTAGACGAGTGCACACTGATGACACAAGGCTTAATCACAGCCAGCAGGCTAGCCAACAAGCCTCCTGTGTGGCTGCACACATCTGGTCCGAGGTGCTGTGAACTTTACATCTCTTAATATTGCACAGCTTATTGGATTCCACATGTAAATATAATGTGGTTTGATGAATGAGTTCATAAGCGCAGGCGTCCAACATCAGTCATGTGCCTTCGTTTAGTGGAATCCTAACCCCGCTTCCTGTTTCTTGTATTGTTTTCTCTTTGTTTTCATTAACATTGTTAGACAGGCTGAATTATTGCCAATATCAGAAACATTGAAAATTGTTGTTTAAATTGTGCAGGCTGGTGTGTGTCACTGGGAGAGCTACACATGACAAGACGGATATCGTCCAAGTGGACGTGGATCAGAGCGGGACGGGGGCGTCAAAGGAGAGCTTTTCATATTTAGTAAGTATTCCTGCGTCTGATCTTTGCGCTCCTCTCGCCCCTTTGCATTCTTCTCATCTCTCTTGTTTCCCGCTCCCCGCCGGGAGAAACGTCCCCAGCGAGTCAGCTGAGTGTTAGCAGATGCGGTTTATGGCTCAGAAGAATGCGAGTGTGTGGGAATCTTCAAACGTTTATCTGAGCAGCAACTAAGCACCATTGTCATTCTGCACTGGCTGCCAGTAAAAACAAATAATGTCCGCCGGCTGTGCTCGGCGGTCAAAGCGAGCACGCCAGCATTGTGTTAATTGACCTCGACCCACGCTGGCTCCCATCAGTACAGGAGTTTTCAGGAGTGGAAATACCCATAAAGACCCCTCGGGTCTTCTTATTTTAATATTCAGTCACGCTGAATAAGTCCATCATTGGAGCAAGCTCTAGGGACGACAAGTTTTAGATAAATGACCCCGCTCTAGATTTTACTTGATACATAAAACATTAAACCTTTTTCGGCTTTAAAAGATTTTGACTGCCGGAGAGTGGAAGAAAGGGGAAATAGTTTAGGAGACAGGATATTTGCCTCTATCTCCTTCCTCAATCCTCAGGACGGAAACATCTGCCTCCTTGCACCCGCTCAGGCGCCCAAACATACAATAGGTCTCCTCCATGAGCACGCTTAGGAAGTGAATCCTGTCAGTGAGCATGAGAGCTTTCCCCCGGAGGCGAGGTTCATATAGGGGGTAGAGGGTTCGGACGAAGCCGGAATGCTGATGCTGGATAGCTGCAGAGCTGGATATTCATCTTCACCCCACAACTTGTGTGTGTGTGTGTGTATACACGTTGTTTGTGTGTGTGTGTGTGTGTGTGTGTGTGTGTGTGTGTGTGTGTGTGTGTGTGTGTGTGTGTGTGTGTGTGTGTGTGTGTGTGTGTGTGTGTGTGTGTGTGTGTGTGTGTGTGTGTGTGTGTGTGTGTGTGTGTGTGTGTGTCTCTGTCTGTGTGTGAGAACAAGCTTCAAGTTTCTTTTTCACATGTGCACTTGTTGTTACAGTCAGCAACTGTCTAAGCCAGTATGAAAAAACAAGATATTGAGGAAAACGTATATTTTGTGTCAGCTTCATGAGCCACCAGCACAATTTAAGTTGTTCTGTCTCTCGAGCTTGAGAGAAAAGAAACTGTTGAAAACATATCCTATGTATTTATGTGTCATGGCTTCTACTCAGCCATTCGCCTCCTGTTTGTTACTTAGGACTTCCCTCCACAGGGTAACAATAAAAGGGGATAGACGTTAAAGCCCACAACACATGTTGCACCCATAACTCCTAATTGTGTATTTGTTGACCCCTGTCAATGGTTCTCAAAATTTTTTCACCAAACACTTGGCTCTCCAAGTACCACCATAATGACCAACGTTAAAATATAGTAGCATAGTAGGACTACATTGTCATTAAATATAAGACGGAGGTTTTATTCAACAAGTGTATTTAATATTTTTGGACACTAGAACATTACGCATAGTTTGAACAGTAACACTGTGTTTGAATTTAGGAAAATAGAACACTGTTCTTTAATCAAGTGATTTTTTGGCGTACCACTAGTTGGAACCCTAGTTTGATAATCATTTACCTATGTTTACTAACAAGTGAAAAGCTTTTAAGGCCGTCACTGGTATGGAGCTTTTCAATTAGTCTCCAAGTACCTGGCCTAAGAAAAAGAGTGTCACATTATGGACCAGAAAATACATTACGGAGCAAATTGTAGTTGCTGGACAGATAGCGGTGTTTGTGGTAGCCTTGGGCAAGGCACATCCACCTTTCTGTATACACTTGTGCAGCCTCCTTGCACCACATTCCGTGTATATACAGCGGAACCTCGATTTACCAACGGAATTGGTTCTTGAACATGGTTCGTAAACCGAAAAGTTCATATATTGAAGCAGGGTTCCCAAAAAGAATCAATGTAAACAAGAATAATTGGTTCTAGCCTTAACAAAAGTCCCTATTTTAGTAGAAAACCACACACATTGAAGACATTATAATGTGTATATATGTATACTGTGTGTATGTATATATATATATATATATATATATATATATATATATATATATATATATATATATATATATATATATATATATATATATATATATATATATATATATATATATATATATATATATACATATACATATATATATATATATATATATATATATATATATATATATATATATATATATATATATATATCCAGGGTGTACCCCGCCTTCCGCCCGATTGTAGCTGAGATAGGCTCCAGCACCCCCCGCGACCCCGAAGGGAATAAGCGGTAGAAAATGGATGGATGGATGGATGGATATATATATATATATATATATATATATATATATATATATATATATATATATATATATATATATATATATATATATATATATATATATATATATATATATATATATATATATATATATATATATATATATAACACCAACATAACAAAGGGATAAAGGCTCAACAATGTATTTTTTATCCACACAACACAACATTACAGCAACCTTAAATGTCAACACGCACACAAGTCTTGATGATGCGCTCCAAAACGTTTACCACCATGTTGCTACAATAAAAAACAAAACAAGGAAAATAATTGTACCTTATTTTTGGCATTGTTGAACACTCTGGGAGTTTCGTATTAATAAACGAGCAGTAGTTTCACGTAGTCATCGCTAGCGTTATCACAAACTAGCAGTGTTTGGCCATCCTTCATCGACTTATTTCCCAGTAGTCCTTTCTCTTTTGCTGTAATAAAGGTCCGTTGTGTCATCTTTTTCAGTCTCATCGCAGATAAAGACTTGCTGCAGATCCCCTTTCGCTGATAAAGTCCTTGAACTAAAAGTGCTGCAAGCTAGAGGCTAATTGGCCAAAACAGTTTTCTAGCAACTTGAAGCTATACAGCGAGACTGTGAGAGTTTGGACACATTTTAAAGCGTTTTTTGATCACACAAAGTGATCTCTTAGACAGGCTCACACAACTCTGACCGGCGCAAGGTACAACAATTGTGGAAATAAACACGTCAGAAGTGCCACTCGCTGTCGAATCTCTTTGAAAAGGCCGCACCTGTGTGTACAGGATATGACATAGGGTGCCGCACTTCTTTAAAATGGCAATGCCCGCGTGTACAGAAAGTGATGTCATCAAAACAGCAGCCCCCGATGGCTTCCAGCGGCATGCGAAATGAATGAATGAAGTGTTCGTACGCCGAGACATGGTTCGCTCACAGAGGCATATTTGGCGCGATGTAAAGGTTCGTAAACCGAAAAGGACGCAAATACAGGCATTCGTATATCAGGTTTCCGCTGTATGTGACAGTAAATGTTGTTCCTCTTCCTTACATCCAGGTCCCAAAGATGCTCTCCATGCACCCGAAAAAAGGCTCCCGTGCCGGGGGAACCCGAGTGACTATCAATGGGGAACACCTGGGCATCGGTTCTCAGGTTCGAGTGACGGTCAACAACACGCAGGAATGCCCCATCACAGAGTGAGTAGTGGTTTTACACTAATCACCAAGGGCCCTATTCTCCCCTGTGCTTACCTGTAAGCGAAAAAATGTGCGCAACTTTGCGGATTCTGGCCGTGCAACATTCCCCCTCTTGACTTAGATCTGTCACTGCACGCCTTCATCCAAGATATGTGCTTTGGTTGGAAAAACTCTTAAATGTGGGTGTTTTTGTTAAATCTGGTCTTCCGCATATCATGGACTTACTTTTGGTCTCACGCGGTTTTTAGGGCTGCAATAAGTCCAGCGCCCCAAGAAGGCAAAATATTATATTGCACTTGTAATTTTGATACAGTGTACACCACAGGAAAAAAAAATTAGAGAAAACACTTCTAGAAACTATCCAATCTACACAACCCAAAACCAGTGAAGTTGGCACATTGTGTAAATCATAAATAAAAACAGAATACAATGATTTGCAAATCCTTTTCAACCTATATTCAATTAAATAGACTGCAAAGACAATATATTTAATGTTCGAACTGGAAAACTTTGTTACTTTTTGCAAATATTAGCTCATTTGTAAGTTGATGCCTGCAACATGTTTTAAAAAAGCTGGCACAAGTGGCAAAAAAGACTGAGAAAGTTGAGGAATGCTCATCAAACACTTATTTAGAACATCCCACAGGTGAACAGGCTAATTGGGAACAGGTGGGTGCCATGATTGGGTATAAAAGCAGCTTCCATGAAATGTTCAGTCATTCACAAACAAGGATGGGGCGAGGGTCACCACTTTGTCAACAAATGCCTGAGCAAATTGTTTAAGAACAACATTTATTAACCAGCTATTGCAAGGAATTTAGGGATTTCACCATCTACGGTCCGTAATATCATCAAAAGGTTCAAAGAATCTGGAGAAATCACTGCACGTAAGCAGCAAGGCTGAAAACCAACATTGAATGCCCATGACCTTTGATTTCTCAGGCGGTTGTGCATCAAAAATTGACATCAGTGTAAAAAGGATATCACCACATGGGCTCAGTAACACTTCAGAAAACCACTGTCAGTAACTACAGTTTGTCGCTACATCTGTAAGTGCAAGTTAAAACTGTACTATGCAAAGCGAAAGCCATTGATCAACAACACCCAGAAAGCCCGCCGGCTTCGCTGGGCCCGAACTCATCTAAGATGGACTGATGCAAAGTGTAAAAGTGTTAAAAAAATTTTTGGGAAACTGTGGACGTCGTGTCCTCCGGACCAAAGAGGAAAAGAACCATCCGGACTGTTATAGGCGCAAAGTTCAAAAGCCAACCTCTGTGATGGTATGGGGGTGTATTAGTGCCCAAGACATGGGTAACTTACACATCTGTGAAGGCACCATTAATGCTTAAAGGTACATACAGGTTTTGGAGCAACATACTTTATGTTGCCATCCAAACAACGTTATTTCAGCAAGACAATGCCAAGCCACATGTTACAACAGTAAAAGAGTGCGGGTACTAGACTGGCCTGCCTGTAGTCCAGACATGTCTCCCACTGAAATTGATGTGTGGCGCAATATGAAGCATAAAATACCACAACAGAGACCCCGGACTGTTGAACAACTTAAGCTGTACATCAAGCAAGAATGGGAAATAATTCCATCTGAAAAGCTTCAAAAATCGTTGCCTCAGTTCCCAAACGTGTTGTTAAAAGGAAAGGCCATGTAACACAGTGGGAAAAATGCCCATGTGCCAACTTGTTTGTAATGTGTTGCTGCCATTGAATTATAAGTGAATGATTATTTGAAAAAAAAAAGTAAGTTTCTCAGTTCCAACATTAAATATCTTGTCTTTGCAGTCTGTTCAATTGAATATAAGTTGAAAAGGATTTGCAAATCATTGTATTCTGTTTTTATTTACCATTTACACAACGTGCCAACGACACTGGTTTTGGGTTTTGTATTCTGATCGCTGCATTTGAGATGCCTGGAAACGTCCATTGAAATGAGGATAAAAGGAACATAATGCCACTCTGAATTAACTATCAAGTAGTTCATTGAACTGTTTGAATTTTTAATAGCAAACACATATGTAATGTAGCGTCTATCAATTGATTAAAGTTTTTTTTTTTTTGACAGTTATTGTCACACTCCCTCTCGCAAACACTCGCACACAAAAACACACACACAAACACATTAGCTCATCCTGACGCGTCACGGTTTCACAATTATTTGTACTCAACATAACTTTAAACATCACACAAACGATCAGGGTAGTTATAATAACAAGTGAAACAAAAAGTTTCATCTACAGATTAATATTCACATCAAGCCAGGAAGAAGATCATGTTGTAGTGTGCGTACGCAACCTACATCACAATGACGACACATATACGACATCTAGTGCTGCCTGGTTGATACAGCTTTTTCAAATTTAAAGTGTTATCTTTTCCACATATTTCAATGACATTCACAAGTTTTAGTAAAACTCCACGTTGCATGATTTTCACACATCCAATGAAAACTTTGTGGCAAAATCGTCCTCATTATTAATGAGGCTACCTTTATTCTTGACTTAAACACAAGGGCACCACTTACACGGGGTGGGCAGGGCAAGTATTGGAGAATATGAATAAAAGAAACGTGTGTTACTTCAAGAGCGTAAAAAACACTTAAGTGCAAACGGAAGAATAGGGCCCACAATGCTTCAGTCCTCATGAGTCATTATTTAAAGATACAATGGCTGCACTGGAATTTGTCTTTATTTTACCTCATGTATCAAACCACTTTTTTATGAAAACTTAATAAGTCAGAATTTCAACCCAGATAACGGTTTGACTTTTTTCTACATACAAAATTGTGTTATCATTATATTATATTTGTATCAGCATGTCATCATAATGTTTTGGCTGGGAAAGGTATGTTAGAGACTATATTCATAACAGTGTTTGCAAATGAAAGACTTAAAAAATTGTGTTTCTTAAAACCATAAATATGGAATAGATGTTCTGATGGACACATTTATAAAACTAATGAATCCAATTTATGAGGGATGGATCCGTGTTTAAGTCTCCCTGCCCCTCTTTTAGACAAACTGATGACACCATTGAGTGCACCATGCCTCCAGCTCTTCAGGCAACCAGTGAGTCAGTGGTGGTGTGTGTGGAATTTGAGAACGTCGCCTGTCACAGTGAGGAACTGAGCACCACATACCTGTATGAGAAGAACCCCACTATCAGCTTCATCAAGCCAGATAAGAGTTTCCTCAGGTTGGTGAAACATCTCAGCCCGCTTGATTACCAGTTCTCACTCCCTCCTGTTGCAGTGTCTTCCCACTTGCATAGTCTGTGTCAGAGCAGCTGTTCTCAGTGGCTTGTACCGTATGTGTGGTTGTCTATTTATTTCTTAGTAATTGCATAACAGTATGTCACATTTTTGTTATGTAGCCTGAATGTGATTTGCTCTGCTGTGTGTGTTGCAGTGGTGGCAGGACCATCACAGTGGTAGGTCAGGGCTTTGACCTAGTGCAGAGTGTCACCATGCAGGTGCTGGGAATTGGACAAACTGTGAGTCACCAGCCACACCATATGAAAACATGATTTCAACATCCCCCTCATACTTGTATGTGTTCATCTTCTTTTTTCCAGCAATGTGCTGTTCTTTCACCCTCCATGATCACATGTCCGTCCCCGTCTTCCAGTCTGTCCCAGCAGACCTCGATACAGTTCTACTTGAACGGTGTTCTCTACACAGAAGACCGCCTCTCCTCCTCTGATAATGAGATGGATGAGGAGGAGGGTGAGCTGCATAAAGGTCACTTCCAGTTGGAATACGTGGAGGACCCTCAGTTCTTCACCGCCAACAAGGAGAAGCTGATTAAACATCACCCAGGAGAGCAACTGACACTCATCATCAATGTGAGTCAAATTAGTGTTTCACTGGCATGCTGCTTGCTGAGCAGTAAACAAATCATCACCCTTCATTGCAAGCTCATATTCATGCATCATTTATTTCCATGACACTAAGAAAAGTACAACTCCAAAGTTGTATTTTCCAGTTTATGTTCAAATAAAGAAAATATCAAATGATAGCTGCCCTTGTGTGAGCTAATCATATATTTACTCATCAATTCAGTTTAAAATGAACTCTAGTCAGTTTGCTCTGCTAGTAGGCTACGGTTTGTTCAGTCAAGTGTGAATGCAGTCCACTGAAACCAGGACTGGAAAGGTGGAAGCATAATTAAATACAGTAGTTACACATACTTGGATCTTTTCAACTAAGGGTTTGTGTTGCTTCGGTTACGCCATCAGAAACGCAGTCCCCTTGCTGCAAATCTTTGGGAAACTTTTTGGGAAATCTTCATTCAATTGCCATCCTCTTCATTACATCTCAGCTGGTAAAACTGTAGCATTGAAAACAAAAAGTTTTAAAAGCGACCCATTATGCAAAACCAACTTTTTTTTAACCTTTTTGTGTATTTGGGATGTGCATAAGTCCTGAAAATATGAAATCAAATCATGAAGGCATTGTGCAGATATTAATAATACAATCTTGCCTTCCTCTATACTTCCTCCGAACAAGCTGTTTGGAACAACTTGTGACGTTTTCCCAACATGTGTCGTCAGCGGATATCTCCATGTATGGTAGAAGCTTACCCAAAGAGCTTTGCGCGAATCCACTATTGTAGTCAGACGTTGTAGTCGATAAGATCTTCATTTTTTCTCGATCTTCTTACTGTGAGGCAGACTGGCTCATACATGCACATGCATCCTCCTGCCATTTCTAACAGATAATAGACTCCATACGGAAGCACTAAAAACTGCAACATGGATGACGTGGAGAAGACGCAGTCAAAGTGAAGCCACGTAAATAAGACCGCCCACAAAACAGCACATCCTGAAGAGACGGTCAGAAAGTGGCTTCAAAATGGTCTGTAAAACATAATCTATGCAATATTTTGACCAAAGAACCACCATTAAATGTTAAATAAAACATTTTTTACATGTAGAAAAAAATTATAATATGATCTTTTTATGTATTTTTGCTGCTGAAAGTGAATTTGGCAATCATTCCCCATAATATTAATAATTTTTTGAGTAACTGTACTAACTGTAACTAACTCCCCTCTTTCCATCGCCAGACTCAATTGGCCGCCCCGTTTTAGTATGACATCATCTAAAGATGTCACATAGTTTCACATGTTTTTTTTTTGTTTGTTTTTTTGTTTTTTTTAAACACATATGGTTAACATTATGAGCACAAAAAAATATAAAATAATCGTCATTTCCAGACTTCCCTACTTTTCCATATCCTCTTCCACAGGCACCATAGCCTGTGTTTCCTCATGCTCTTTCATTGTCTTGAAGAGAACATCAGTAGAAGAGGACGCAAAATACAATACTAGCAACTTACCTTATTTTTCTCTCGTTTTTGAGCCCCTGGTCTGCTTTTTTTTCTCAGTTTTTCAGCAGGTTTAAATGTAGTATTTTTCCCTGAAGGGTGCTCCTGATTTTCAGGATCTCATTTGACTTAAGTCTTTTACATTTTTTCCATCCAAACCCCGACCAAAACCCTTCTTCTTCGAAGTCAGAATCATTCAAATTATCTCTGCAAATTGCACTCCTCTCGCCTGGTCCATCCAATTTTGCATGAGTCTATTTGGAGAGGTGCTTACTTTCCTCATATTCCCATCACTTGGAACTGTATGCAGGCGGATCCATTTTTACAACCTGCAACAACGCATCTGGCAGACATTTCGAAAATTCCTTCCAATTATGTTTAAAAATGTCATAATTGGGGATGATGCTACCAAAACACATACTACACAATATGAAATTGCCCTCAGTCTTCTGCAGGTGACGTCAGCAAGCTGATGCAGGCCAACAGTGGGCGTTTCAAATTGTGCTAAAACTCTTTAGAAAACAAGCTTAAATCACTACTGTGTCTATTATGGGGAGAAATGTACCTGTAGATATCATTTTTAGATACCAGAACTATAAAATGAGTGGCAATGTTGTCAGCATTAGAGAGGCCCTCTAATGCAGTGTTTTTCAACCACTGTGCCGTGAGATACAGTCTGGTGTGCCGTGGGAGATTATCTAATTTCACCTATTTGGGTTAAAAATATTTTTGCAAACCAGTAATTACTGTCTGAAAAATTATGTGTTGTTGTTGAGTGTCGGTGCTGTCTACAGCTCAGCAGAGTAACTATGTTATACTCTTTCATATCAATAGGTGGCAGCAGGTAGCTAATTGCTTTGTAGATGTCGGAAACAGTGGGAGGCAGTGTGCAGGTAAAAAGGTGTCTAATGCTTAAACCAAAAATAAACAAAAGGTGAGTGCCCCTAAGAAAAGGCATTGAAGCTTAGGGTAGGCTATGCTATGCAGAACTAAACTAAAACTGAACTGGCTACTAAGTAAACAAAAACAGAATGCTGGATGACAGCAAAGATTTACTGTGGAGCAAAGACGGCGTCCACAATGTACATCCGAACATGACATGACGATCAACAATGTCCCCACAAAGAAGGATAAAAACTATTTAAATATTCTTGATTGCTAAAACAAAGTAGATGTGGGAAATATCGCTCAAAGGAAGATGTGAAACTGCTACAGGAAAATACCAAAAAAGAGAAAAAAACCCACCAAAATAGGAGCCCAAGACAAGAACTAAAACACTACACACAGGAAAACACCAAATAACTCAAAATAAGTCACGGTGTGATGTAACAGGTCATGACAGTACACCTACTTTGAGACAAGAGCTATAGTGATGCATGCTTCGTTATGGTTTAAAGTCATATCCAACAATTGTGACAACGACTTTTTACTGTCAACTGAGTTTTGTTTTTTTAATGATTTTTGCTGGTGTGCCTCCGGATTTTTTCAACGGAAAAAATGTGCCTTGGCTCAAAAAAGGTTGAAAAACACTGCTCTAATGTATGTGATCATGTTGTTTTGGAGGCGTGGCTTTCCTCGCATACATTGTTCAATCGATGCTCGACTTCATGCGTGTGCTTTACTGAGCATTTTTTTGCGCTGATAAAAATACAAATGTGAGCGCTACCTCAACTACTACTTGAAGTGTGAACGCGCCCTGAATTGCAGGAAAGTGATTTGATATTGTTGCACTCAAGGAAGTTTTTAGATACTTTGTCACAATCAATAAATACATGAAATTATCTGTCAAAAAGGTTTACATTAGTCTGGAAGAAAATCTTGGGTTGACGGTCAGAAAGTGCCACTTACCACATGCAGAAACAGAAAAATAGAAAAATATTAATGTATGGTTGAAGTTAGAAGAAAGTAGAAAATAACTAAAGAGGGGACAAAGCTAGTTATAATAAACATGCACTGAAGTGAGTGAAAAAGTCTCCTGTTTATTATTTGTCTGCAAAGGAAGCTCAGCTGGAAACCTGACTGCTTCCACTGCAGGGCTTCTTGTTCCTGTATGCATATTCACATGAACCAGCGGCAGTAAAACACATTAAAGGACGCGTCCTCTGAGACATGTTGGTATCTGCAGTGAAACGGCGGTAGGGCGATGGGAGGAGGAGGGTACGTGGGGCAGCTCAGTAGGGCATCCCACGTTCCTGCGTTGTTGTGGTTAATGCAGGCACCTGTCTACACAGATCAGTCAACCCAGAAGGCTGCCCGATGCAACCCTGTGTGTGACATTGTGACATGCTCACTGCAGCGTCTTATGATGATGCTGCCTTCTCTTTACATGTTCGTATCAGGATGAGGCCTCAGCAGGAAACTACCTGCCTGGATGGAAAACTCTTGTTTCCTGTTTTTTAAGGCTTTGAAATCCACCGGTGGATGACTTGTAGGCAGTAGCCTTGATAGAGAGAAAGAGAGAGTGTTTTGATTATTAAGAACATTTTGTCAACCACCACTAATAAGGATGTAAGATGGAATTTCAGTTGGTTTTGTTTTTGGATTATTTAGTTTGATTTTTAATGTTAAATATGGGGTATTTAACAAGATGCTTAAAATTATATTTTGTACGATAACGTAATGCTCTTTGTGTCAGCATTTTTGTGTGTGTTCGGAAGCATTTGTTGACAGAGACCTGGGAGGTGGCATCCTGCTCTGGAGACAGGACAGGGCCCTGAGGGTGTAATCAAAGCAAGGAAGCACAGTCAGGATAAACACACACTTACACACACTTCCTCACTTGTCGTGCCTTTTTATGAAAAAAAAGGGAAATTGCAATTCCATCCAAATTGGCTCTTATTTTCGTTATTTTGGCCTTCTTCCCTGTTGGTAATCCCAACGTGTTGGTCGCCAAGTTAATTGCTGAGAAATGTGGAATAAAAAGAAGTGGCTAGAAACACAAACAGTAACACAATCAAAGCCTCACGTCAGCCACTTGGCTGCGGAGAAAGCAAACAGTGAAATAAAATTTGATTTTCACTTCATTATCAGATTGTTTAACAAAAGAAAAAAAAACATATAAGACTTAAAGTGTCTGCAAGGCTTCATTTTACATTTAGCACTTTTTACACAAAGGAATGCTGAAGCTTGTTTAAATGGAACTTTGAGGGAGCGATGAACAAAAACGTTTTGCAATCTGTTCATGCAAGCCTAAGGGACTGTGATGGCAGAAGAAAACTATCATTATATCCTTCTTGTTGTGGATTGTATTCCCAATATTGTGATTTACACCCTGTCGGTTTGTGAATATCGTCTTGCTCCAGGATTGGACTGATGTTTTTCCCAGATTGTCCTTGATCCCCTAAAATAAGCTACAGCTAAAGTTAAAACTGACAAAGGTTTTCAGTCAGAAGTTGTTAGATATTATTAAAATTTTAGACTCTTTTTGGAATTTGCACCATTGTTATCTTTAGCACTAATCGTTCAATCGATTATTGCACCAAACTACCTACTTTGTCTCAGTTATTTTGAAATAAATCCATGCTTCTCAGCGTTAAGGAAATTCAGATGAGGAACAGCTCTATTATTAACAGGATTACACAAAAACTTGAAGCTCTTATAGACCCACTATCTCTGATAGATTATGTGCTCAACCAAAGACCCTTTTGCACCACATGTGCATGAACCTTTAGATTTTGGTAAGGATAGTTCCTGGAACTAAAAGTTTCCTGTGGCCTACTGGGATCTATAAGTGTACCAGTATTGTTTAGTATTGGTTCCTGATTGGGTCAGTCCAGGAAGACCGTTAAGATCCTGAACTAATGATACTGCTATCGGTATTTTTTTTATCCAGCTGACCATCGTAATTGTGACACGCTGCCACATTCAGTTCAAGTGTCGTCGACAACACCACACAAAAGTTTGTAAAACTACAATATTTCCTCCTAGATCCCAAAGTCATGGACGCTAGTAAGCGTTAGTGTCAGTTTGAAGTGAACGCCTCTTCATCATCCAGTAATTCAAAGGCAAAGATTAATCCACTCAAAAAAGTAAACATTTTAAATAATTACTGGGTCTTTTTATTTATATAATACACACACGACACAGACACATATACGTCGGTAGCTGTCAACGCTGCCATCCGGTCCGTCACTCAAATAAGTCTGTGTGCAACACAAACACGAATAACAATTTATTTTGTACACCCACCTAAATGCTAATTGATTGTATTGATTTATACTATATATTTGCTACATTATATCATGTTAAATGTTTGTGAATAAACATGAATACAATAAATTAGTATTATTTTACTTTACTATTTAATTACTGTTATTTTAAATATTATTATAGGGAGAAGCGGTAGAAATGGATGGATGGATATACTGAGAGTAATTATAATGAATAGAACCACAGTGATGGATCTGTGTGATCTTTACAAAATGATGACATAACAACTGCATTGCACCTTGCACTGCAAACATAGTTGACTATTTGATTAGCAGGTGCTAATGAAAAATACTTCCCTGCTGTTAGATGTTATATCATGATGTTACTGGTGTACAATCTCTTGTGCTACTAATAATACTATAAAATAATACATTTTTTCACATCTTTCTTTACATAAATCACATGTAGTACCGGTAAGAATACCAATGAGGAATATTGATATTGGTGTCAGTCTCGATAAAATCCTAACGATATACATCCCTATTGTTCAGTGTAGCAAGGTTCCAGAAACCTTTTTGTAAATCATCTTAACTCATAAGGAAAAAGCACAATGGAACGTCAATGTTTTGTTACAGTAATAACAGATTAGCCCAGAGTCAATGGATTTCTTGAACATTTCAAACCGTTATCGCAGTTTCTACAGAGTGTGCATGTCAGTGTCCATCCACATATGCGGTAAACTTATTTCTTTGATTCCATGTTGTTGCACAAATGACAAATCAAAACAATAGTAAATAAGATAGCAGCTGTACTCGGAGTAATCGTCCAAACGGATCAGCCAACCCCACATAGGTTGAGGGTATTCAAAAAGCCCTACCTGACGATGTGGGTGTGAAAACTCCAGGATACAGTTTCTGGGTGGAAAAGGGGCTTATGTGTCCCCCAGCGGGAAAAGCTGACAGTCACTCCAAACAACACCTTCAGGACACAAGTGAAAGTCATCTATATCTTCCTGTGAGTGTGAGACAAAACAATATGAAGGGGGGTGAAAAGTGTGACAGCTCAGACAATAAACAACACATACCATCTTAAGAACATTTGATGCAGTGTTGTACAAATCTGTAGATAATAGAGATTATTCGAGTAAGGACACGGTTTCCTCCCAGCAAGAAGCTCTCTGGTATGATCCTGAGTTTGCTGTCTAAAGAAGCACAACATGACATCAGCTATTGGGAGTTGAACTCCATCCAAGAAGATCTTTATGTAGATCTGGCAGCACAGAATCATATTCAGTGTGTGTTGTGACATACGGTACCCCATACTTGTCTGACAGCTCAACCACTTTCAATATGACAGTGTGGAAGAAGTAAGGCTTGAGTGTTAAATTTCACACTGGGAACACACGCCTTTGCATTGTACTGGCGATATCCTGATTCGTTCTCTTAATTGTCTGTTTAAGTTGCATCCTCTAATAATCTACTTAGGAGAAAAGTTCTAATGATAGTCCACTGCATCTAAACTTAAAGACCTTAGAAGCCGTGTGTGTATGTGTGAACAGAAATCTTTTTTTGATAATACAATGTCTTCATTTTGGTCATGCAATAATGTCTGAACAATCTCTGAAGTCTATACAACCTTTGGGTGTCCTGGCTGGTCCACCAAGGTTGTATACCTCCAAAGCAAGTGATCTGGGCAGGTAACAGTACAAGCCAAATTATTTTGAGGGCCGATTTCAAACCGTTCTGTTGCTTTGTTCTCATTTTTTATGATAAATGATGATGGATTCACTCACTTATTCAACAGTTTCATTTTCATTTTTCATTAGTGAAGCATTTAGCATTGTTGTTGATAGACACAGGAGGTGGACCTGAGGGCGGCTGATTGATAGAAATTGCCATGTCGGGTTTTCCAATCAACTCCAGCAAAGGCTCTGAGAAAGTTATTTTGGGCAGGTGTAGGGTCGCTGTCAGCACATTTGTTTGTGTAGACGAGGCTACTCCATGTGAGAGAGTTAGCGGGATTGTTTGCTGCTTTAAGATGAACTTCAGCCCAGACTGGACGAACGTCTGCTGGCCTCCCCTGCGTGACGGCTACGTGACAAGGCCGCCTCAGCTTGCTTAGGAGTGCAATTAACCACCGTGCAATCTTACCCTGTCTGAGGCCCCCAGGCATCTCGTAACTCACTTGGACTGACAGGTGTTTGTGTTCCTTCCTGTCGCAGAAAGGGCCCAGCAATCTGGAGCTGATGCCAGATGAATACTCTGTGATGATTGGCCCGTACCCCTGTAACATCAGCTTCCATAATGACCAGCTTTTCCACTGCACCATCAGCGGCCTACTGAGCCCCCGTGAGACAGAGATGCCCGTCACTGTAAGTATGCAAGCAAGAAGAAGACACACAAACACACTATGCAGTTCAACATTGTTGCAGAGTCATTTAAGAATGTCAGTCATCTTATTGTAGTGTGTAGTAAATAATCCTTTTTAAAAATCCTGACTCCAAATAGTGATCTGGATCACACCCAAATCTAATCACTTGTTCCTTATCCAATTTCTGACATTCAAAATCTGACAGAAACACATGGAGTAAGCCTTTTGACAGTCAATCACTCTCTTTGTCTCTGTGTGTGGAGGCGGGTGGCTAGCATACACACACAAAGAGAAGTTGAGCTTTGTAACATAAACGTAAGGTATCGGAAATTATGTGGATCACCCCCAAACCTAATCACATGTTCTTTATCCCATTGCTGACATTTCTTGAAATGTTCATGAACATCCTTCCTTTTGATTTATGTTGCTAGCTAACTAACTAACTAACAAACACATGACTACAAAATACACACATGGTAATAACAGACTCTGCATTCTTGGTACAGTATAAATGTTAATCTGGTGCCTCCAGAGTTGCTCATAGTTAGGCTATTGGTTCAAAGCCTACAACCGATTTGGACACAAGTGTGTTTTTGAAGTTTTCAGCCAAATCCTCATCCTCAACTTCAGGGATTATTTTCTTCTATATGCAAGCACGTTCCAGCAAGCTCATTTATTTTTGAATGATGTTTGACATGTTTAAGGATCATTCAGGGATTACTTTTTTTCTATGTCATGGCAAGAATATCCAAACTCTATATTGTACATTTTGCATAATATGTAGCTCAAATCAACCAAGTTTTTTAAGCTCATTATCATTATTCAATGGGCATCGCATTTTTAGTATATGTACTCTCCTAGTACTTTTCTAGTATTTTTGTATGTTTCAAGATATCATAATCCAGGGAAATGCAACATAATGTAGTCTAAGTTTTAATCACTATACGTTTAATAAGATAACCGTTAAACCCAGGCAGCAACTCGGCTGGACAATGTATTGTCCCGCAAATTATTGCTCATAAACAATATTATTTTCAGCATTATTTTGAGACCAAATTAAGCAAAACTTTATTTATAATATATAAAAATGATAATGGAGGTATTTTTTCCAGACGCAATAAACTTAGATTTTTCCCCAAAAATGTACTATTGTAATTGGAAGGTCAATAACTTTTAATTATCCTAAAAATTCATCCATTCAACATTCGTCCATGTTGATGGGCTAATCTTTCTCATTGAGTGTGAAGCTGAAATATTCCCAATATTGCAATCATCTTTTTTCCTCCTGATTTTGTTACCTAACAGTGCTTCTTAATAGCGAGTAGTGACAATCATGTGGGTGTAAGATAGTGGTCACGCCTACACCCACTGAGACAAAGATCGTGGATGACTGACAAGAGGATCCCCTCCGTTCATTTAAATGTAATTAATGAATAAAGGCAGGGCAAGGCAAGTTTATTTATAGAGCACAATCCGTACACAA
Source organism: Entelurus aequoreus (assembly GCF_033978785.1). Classification (NCBI taxonomy): domain Eukaryota; kingdom Metazoa; phylum Chordata; class Actinopteri; order Syngnathiformes; family Syngnathidae; genus Entelurus; species Entelurus aequoreus. The sequence goes on along the minus strand of NC_084737.1, from coordinate 39,448,702 downwards.
CATTTTCAGATGCCGAGAGCGATGCATAGAGTGAACCCTCTAGCACCCTGTTTGAAAGTCAGAGATGGAAAAGTACAAACACATGGCGACATGGAATTTTATCGATGACGGTAAAGTTATCGACTTCTTTATCATTTATTGTTTGATTAATAACCCCGATGTTTTGATGATATGTCATTATAATAATTTCAACATTTGTGTCATAATTTATGCCATTGTTTTTGCTGATTGGCTGGGATCAATCAGATGTTTTTACTGCCTCACAGTGAGCCTTTCAGAATGATATGATTATTTGAGTTATAAATGGTAAATAAGGCACACATCTGACAGGTTGTTAGCTGTCTGAAGACATGCATCAGTTGTAAACCCAAAAAGACCAAATTGGGCAAATGTAATGTCAGCACCCACACTGATAATATGTCAGTATTCATGAGCACCCATAAAATCATTACACATGCTTGGCTTACGGCAGCTTTTAATCGGGGTAATGTGCTTTATCTCTTCAATCCGTTATCAATCAACCTGCCATTTTTAGCGAGACACTTTGTCAATATGATACAATCTGCTTATGTGGACACACAGGTCGGGCTGTGATTCTCACGCCTCACTGGAGTGTTTGTTTTGTCTCCAGTTTATCTCTGATACAATTAGAGCAGGGATGTCCAAACGTTTTCCACCGAGGAATGTATGCTGAAAAAAAGGCCACTTTGATATTTTTTTTGCATTACAGCTTTAATTACATTAAATATGCTAAAATCAATTCAATGTGGAATATGCTAAGCTAGTTAAAATATATATTTTGCGTTATAGGAGAAAAAGCAAATAGTTGTTAGTGTTATATCTAAAATACCTCATTGATAATGAATTCATTTAAAATCTTGAGAACATTTCGAGGGCCGCGCTTGCGCTACAAAGACACGATGGACAGAGAATTCTCCGTCCTACGTGTATGCTTCAACATAGCAGAAATAAAAAAATATTAGACATATAGTTTATTCAGCAACATCATTTTATAATTTCATAGCTGCTGGGCGACTTTAAGGTCTGATTAAAACAAATACAATTGATGCGTTTTGGTGACATTTAATATTTTTTTAATGACATTCGTTATTTTCACAAAGAATTTATATTACAAACATATATCCTATATGATAAACATTTCTTGAAGGGGTGCATTTTTTGCATCACAGTAGTGCAGCCTCCCTCCCATGCATCAAGAAGTATAGGACTTTGCTGTCCTGATAAACTCACACTTTCTTGTCCCTGCTGTTTGCTTTCCTGCAGCCTGCTCTGTTTCTAAGGGAGAAAGTATTCATCAATATTTAAATAAGCGCCTGAATGTGAGTGGTTTGCTGAAATAGCTCTGAAACATATGTCAGTCTGTCACTAGAGAGCTACTGCAAAAACATTTGCTTTTTCCCACACAGAAATAGATTAATTTGTTTTGTTGTGTACATGTTTGCTGCTCCACAACCACGACCATTGTCCGAGAATAAACACTGGCAATTTGCAAACTCACAAAGCGAGGTCACAGGTCAAATACCATGAAGCGGTGGCCTCTTCAAAGAGCATGATAGCAGTGAGGATGACATTTGACATGAACATAATCACAGGGTGCGTCTTCTGCTCTTTTGTGTTGCCATATTTGCATAAATCTATACACGTTTGCTTGGTGCGGCGCTCATGGCCTTTTTGTGTTTTTTCACTCTTTCCAAGGCTAGATCTATTTTTACAAGCCCGTGTTTAGCTTGGCTCTGAAGTGCAGCCAAGCAGCGTAAGCAGACGAGGGGAAACATCGTTTCTCGTACCCCGAGCGAAACAGGAACATGGAACAATGGCGTTTTACCCTCCATTACACCCCGCCTGGATGATGCGGGCTCTACAAGAAGGCGCTCGCTCTTTCTCGTAGCGTAAATAAATGCCCCTCGCCGCCAAGATGTGGGGGAGCCCCAGAGAGAGGAAAACTAGTGTAAAAGGGATTTGGTGTGAGGATTGGAGGCTTTTTATCTCGTTTTATGAATGTCGGGATTGGATGGGGAGAGGGAAGGATGTAAGGAGGGGCAACAGAGATCCTGCTGAGTCCTCAGAAGGCAGAAGTGAAAGTCCTTTTCTTGTCACAGCTTGGTTAGGCAGAGCCATGAGACTCCTGCTGCTCCATGCAGTCGGGCTATTTTTCACATTCCTCCTTGCACCTGTGTCGTAACAACTGATTTGTGGGTGCGGCTTTGCATTAGTGCAAATATCACATATTTGTGTCCCCATTTTATCATTGCTTAAGTAACAATTATAACCAGTTTGACATAGAAAACCTGAGTCCGGCTTTTGAACAAATTGTAACATTGTCATTAAAAGCTTTCTTCATTAAATTTGTTGGCAAGACTTGAAACATTCTACATAAAAAACTGTTTTTTGTTGGCGATTTTTTGGTATCAAGCCTGTTGTGCTTCTGAATGCTTGTTCTTAAAACAAACATGTTGTCTTTTTTGACGATGTCAGCTGTTTTTTTAGTGGTGATTTTTTTCCTCTTAACAATAAATGTTTCCCCACAGCGACACTAAATTTAGCATACAAGAAAATCTGTGTCATAATCTGCTATTGTGTTGTAATACCGTCAAACAAGTCATTAGAAAAGGCGAGCAGGAAAACATGTTAGATTCGCCCCTTAATTGAATGTGACACTTTGTCATATTAAAAAAAAAATGTTGCGCTGTAAGCCACAATGAGACTTTTCACCGAGCTCTGATCAAACCCCCTCATGGGTTTAAACATCAAGTGTAAGATCCAAAATATGTTGGGCGTATCATTGAAAGAGGGACAAGGCTTGTGGACACTTTGAAAGGCTTTTATGTTTCTTTTTGACATGAATCTGTGGGCCTGACAGTCATTAGGATTATTTTTGTCGCTGTTTGCACTTCTACTGGTCACATGGCAGGCTCACGACCTATGATTTTGGTTTTTTAAACTAATTATTTAACCTTCAAAATAGACAGCCAGACAGACAGATACTTTAATATTCCCATCGGGGAAATTCAGGTAAAGTATATACTGTATTATGAAAGCATTTGATTGGTATGTTGTGTTTTTTAAAAGCCTGAATAGCGTCTGTGGTTGACTGAATATCTAACTGTTTGGTAGCTTGGAAGAAAGTTGAGCCTCCAGTTCAAATCAATTTCCATCACATCAACAATTTGACTGATTTACCTCTGCATGAAATGGTTTCTGCAGTTGCCTGTGCTAAATTATTTTCCTCCACTGGCTTTGATGTGCAGCCAGTTGGCTTTTGGTGTAATCCTACAAACAAGCACTCATCTCCATGTGTTTGTACTCCTTCTTTCTCCGCAGGTACAAGTGGGCAACTACAGGCACACCATCGCCAAAGTTCAGCTTGGCGGCAGCGAGTTGGCCATCGTGGTCTCCATTGTGGTGTGCTGCGTCCTACTGCTGCTCTGCACTGTGGGTAAGTCGCCAGCAGCAGCAATAGATAATCCAGATGTGGAGCACACAAACACACTTCATGGATTTTAGTTTCCTGGGCTTGCTTGTCTTCAGGGCCCACAGCACAAAGACATCATTGTTTGTTACCACACGGCTTTAGAAGGTCACATTCTTTACACTATCTGTGGCAATATCACATTGATTTAGATATCGTAAGTGACATTAGTGTACATACAACTAAACCAAAGAGTCACTGTCCTCTGCAGTGGCCATGTGTGTTTGCATAACTGGGCCATTTTTATTAAAAAGAAATAGACCCACAACAAATGTCCACTGCAGAAGACGTTGCATGGTTCCCAGCAGTATACACTGTAGCAGAATCAACATGAAATAACAACACAGTAACAACTCCCAACACACTTGTTTGTATCGAAATAAAAAGCAGTGAACAATTGTCAAACAACATTTCACCATTATTTCTTATACAGTGGTACCTCCAGACACCCAAAAATGGTAACACAAAACTTTTAATAGAGAACAATTATAGTTTTACAAGCAGAAAACCATGAAGAATGCATATGAATGACAAAAGAAATTGATAAAATAACATTTAACATCACCTTTATCTTTATTGAAGACCCTTGACAGGGATGAGCAACAATACAAATACCACCTTTGTACTTTGCTACAACTTCTTTCGTGAGTTGAGTAGTTTTCTCACCTTCTTTATCAAAGTGCTGGCACTGTTGTTGTATACCGTATTTTTCAGACTATAGAGCGCACCAGTAAATAAGCCGCACCCACTAAAGTTTAGAAAGCATGTTGCTTTTATTAGCCACACCGGACTAAAAGTACGTTGTGAAATTAGGTTTTTGAACAGAAAGATTTTGTAAATGTTTATTTACACACCTTAATTGTTTCTAAAAATTGCCTGTAGCCTATCAGTAGTTTGGCTAAATAAACAAAACAGAAAGTCATCGTCATGGACCCACTAACTGCGGAAGCTTGCTTTTCAATCAGCTAAACAGACTCAATAACTCCACGGTGAAGTCTTGGTAAATTTAAATTTAAACCGAAACCATACAAAAGGAATGCCATTGTAAGTTAATAATACTAACAAAGACACTCGTAAATGTGTCACATATTAGCTAATGCTAACGACAATCGTTTGATTACATTACGATAGCACGTACAAATCACACATCGGACGGTTTAGTAAGCATAAACCATTTTAGTTATACTGTAAAACTCACAATCGTTGCTTGAAGTGTTGAATGAAGAATCCATATGAGTAGAAAGCTACGGAAGGCTAGAAGACGGAATGGCAGTGCTACGTCCCGTTGAACGCTCTAAACAGAAGGGCACTGAGGCACTACAGGCACCTCCAGTGAGCGAACTCTTCTAAAAGATGTCGCCATAGCACACACAATAACACACCTTGTCAGTGTCCTTGCTTGTTGTTTTTTTTTTAAACTATTTGCATTATGGCCGTCAGCAAAGAAAAATCCATAAATCAGCTTCACCGTTTCTTAAGCCGCAGGATTCAAAGTGAAGAAAAAAAGTAGGGGCTTATAGTCCGGAACTTATGGTACAAAGAACACACAGACAACGGCTGTGTGCTAAGACTACTTTGTTTAAATCAACTAATGCAATTACATGCAAAACAGCCAGTCAGCGCCATATTATCTTTGATTGTTTGTGATCGTTGGGTGTGGTGCGTTCAGTGACAATCTAAAATCACGGACTCCAGGGTTCTTGTTGACTTTGATACTACTATTATTGGTATGCTACAACTTTATTTGGCTCTATCGTGAGTTGTTTGCAGCTGTACTGTAAAGCACGGAGACCTTCTGACCACAGGAATTCTACTTCTTTTTTTTTACCACGCTTTGAATCCTAATAAATAAAAATAAAATAATGCTAATTTATAGATTGTAGCCTCAATTTAGCCTTGTCACATCTGACCAGTGAATTTGCTGAACGGGTCACGGTGCACCAATGAAATTGTTCACATTAAATCAAAAACACTCAAACAATCTTCAGTCATTTAGCGCGTTATGGACTCACCCTCATCATGCAGAAGACACGACGGAATACACAAGAATCAGCCCCAAAGCCGAAGACAAACGAGCCGGCCATCGAAAAAGAAAACAGCCACTGCACAGAACGGAAATCTACCACCACTAACAGGCCGAAAGAGCAGAACGCAGCGCATCCAACAGGACAACTTCAGCAGGGGAAAGAAAAGGACTAAGACAGCGTTCAATGACCTCTCCAGTAGGCTACTGTATGCGTGTTACAGGGAGTGTCTTTTGTTAAATTTGTGAATGAACACGAGCGCTTGTGTTAATATTTCATGTTTCAATGTGTACACCCGAAGCTTACAGACATGTGCAGCATTTATGTACAAAATTAAATGAAGTGTGTGTATCTTATATTTAGATGTTCTCTATAGTCAGCAAATGACAGTAATTTTACTAAAACCCGAGACAAGGTACGAAAACTGAGACAAATGTTTGCAGAAAATTTCCGCCTAAAACCAAATCATACCAAAACACGGGCATATATAAACCGAGGTACCACCGTGCTACTTGTTGTACAGCTGACAGTCTGCAGATTGAAACGTATCAAAACTTTTTTTTTCTCATGTCTGTCTCAGCCCTTGTCGTTTACTGCACAAAGAGCCGAAGGGCAGAACGCTACTGGCAGAAAACTTTACTCCAAATGGAAGAGATGGAGTCCCAGATCAGAGAAGAGATCCGCAAAGGTGCGTTTAACACACACAGGCACGCACACACACACACACACACACACACACACACACACACACACACACACACACAGTTCCACAGTGCTATTTCATAAGTCTTCAGACCTCAAATGACATTTTGTGTCAGTTTACAAAAAAAAGAGCATTGAGGGGAGACAGAAATATCGACCACCTTTGCTTGTGTTGTTTTGTGCACTTCTTCCAGTGTTTGTTGGAGGATGCTTTCCCGTTCAAAATGCGCCGGTGATGCATCTGTTGACAGATTTGTGCCTAGTAAGCATGACTCATAAAACGCAGCGCCTGACAAGTGATCAGTCACATGCAGTCACAGTGATTTCGCCACATCGCCTCTTCGGTATAGCGAGGCCTTGACATGCATGTACATGCGCCCGTTTGCGTGTGTGTGTGTGCGTGTGTGTGCGTTTGTGTGCCTGTGTGTGTTTCTAGGGAATGCGAGTAAAGCTTTGTGAAGGCCACTCCATGTATGAGCCGCCAGATTTATGGCTTAGAGATGGGGGGTGATAGAGGGAGGAAGCAATAGGTGTAGGAGACAAGGCGGGAAATGCGAGGAAAAGCAGAAGTGTAATGGAGGAGGAGGAGGAGAGGTTAGTCAGTGGACAAGGAAAGATTTGTGACCTATTTGAGGGTGAGTGTCCACAACAAGACACATGTCTGCTGAGACAAAAGATACAACAGAAGACTAGGGAGGAAAGCAAGATGGGAAATTAACATGTTCCAGCTTACAGGAAGGGGAGGTCTGGTGTTTGGGCCTTCTGGGGCCAATCAGGAGTTGAGAGTGTGAACTGACTCCTGCTTTAGAGCACATTAGTGAGCGGCAGCATAGATAACTCCAGAGAGAGTTTTCCCTACATCCCCCAGGTCTTGTTTTCCTGTCTTTCCAGGCAAACACAGTCTGAAGAAAACAGCATTGTAACCTAAATATGTCTCACATGGTGCGGCAGGAAGGGCTCTGTTGTAGAGATCAGCAGCTCTGATTAGAGCAGGACATTATCTTCTCTTATAACACGCCACCATTGCAGCATGCTAGAACACAGCATGTAAACATCAGCCTGAACACACTTCTGAGAGAGTCATTGAGTGCTCCGGTTTCTATTTGCCAATCCTGGGTTAAAATATCTTTTTTTTAAATGAGCCTGGCTTGTTTAGACTCATTTGAGCTCATATTTACTGAGAAAAAAATATGAAGTGCAATCCTCTTCTTAGGTCCAACAAGAGTGTCAGGTAATGGCGGATTACTGGTCTTGAAACCTCTGCATGTTTGTTTTGTGAAAGTGTGTAATATTGTGCACAAGAGAAAAGGGAGTCTCAACAAGAAAAATACAACTACATAATAACAGCCTGTGTGTACATTGACGCCTTTGTTGTAATTACTGGAAGTGTTGGTTCCAGTCCAGAAGGTGAACTTCATAACACCTGATGGACAGTTTTCACATTCAATCAATCAATGTTTATTTATATAGCCCTAAATCACAAGTGTCTCAAAGGGCTGCACAAGCCAAAACAACATCTGCAGTACAGAGCCCACCTAAGGGCAAGGAAAAACCCACAACCCCAATGGGACGTCGATGTGAATGACTATGAGAAACCTTGGAGACACCGGATGCAATGGACGTCGAGTGGGTCTGACATAATATTGTGAAAGTCCAGTCCATAGTAGATCTAACATAATAGTGAGATTCCAGTCCATAGTGGGGCCAGCAGGAAACCATCCCGAGCGGAGACGGGTCAGCAGCGCAGAGATGTCCCCAACCGATGCACAGGCGAGCGGTCCACCCCGGGTCCCGACTCTGGACAGCCAGCACTTCATTCATGGCCACCGGACCTGTGTGTCCTACCCCCCCCCCCCCCCCCCCTCCACAAGGGAGAGGGGGCCTGAGGAAAAAGGAAAAGAAACGGCAGATCAACTGGTCTAAAAAGGGGGTCTATTTAAAGGCTAGAGTATACAAATTAGTTTTAAGATGGGACTTAAATGCTTCTTCTGAGGTAGCATCTCTAACTGTTACCGGGAGGGCATTCCTTAGTACTGGAGCTCGAATAGAAAACGCTCTATAGCCCGCAGACTTTTTTGGGGCTCTGGGAATCACTAATAAGCCGGAGTTCTTTTAACGCAGATTTCTTGCCGGGACATATTGTACAATACAATCGGCAAGATAGGCTGGAGCTAGACCGTGTAGTATTTTATACGTAAGTAGTAAAACCTTAAAGTCACATCTTAAGTGCACAGGAAGCCAGTGCAGGTGAGCCACTATAGGCATAATATGATCAAACTTTCTTGTTCTTGCCAAAAGTTTTGTACCAACTGTAATCTTTTAATGCTAGACATAGGGAGACCCGAAAATAATATGTTACAGTAATCGAGACGAGACGTAAAGAACGCATGAATAATGATCTCAGCGTCGCTAGTGGACAGAATGGAACACATTTTAGCGATATTACAGAGATGAAAGAAGGCCGTTTTAGTAACACTCTTAATTTGTGACTCAAACGAGAGAGTTGGGTCGAAGATAATACCCAGATTCTTTACCGTGTCGCCTTGTGTAATTGTTTGGTTGTCAAAAGTTAAGGTAGTATTATTAAATAGATGTCGGTGTCTAGCAGGACCGATAATCAGCATTTCCGTTTTCTTGGCGTTGAGTTGCAAAAAGTTAGCGGACATCCATTCACGGATCAAGATGGCTCTGCTCCGTTCGGCTGCCTCTCCACGCTCTCGTCACAAGATTTGCGTATTTTGGTTAATTTGTGTAGTTTTTTTTGTTTGTTTTACTTCGACCAACGGCACAACAATTGTTTACGACCGGCAGACTCTTTTGGACATAAATTCAAAAACAACTCAACAACTTCAACGAAGCTCGGACCTCTTGAAGGAACTGCCGGCAGAATTGAGAGTCCTTCCTAATGCCGGTAACAACAACAAAGGAGAATGGCGGACACACCATCGATACCGTGGCAGCCGAGGGGGAATAAGGAACCGCGTGAGAAGACGTGCAAGCCGGACGCCTCTCCCTTCTATCTTGCTCTCCAACGTCCAGTCAATTGAGAAAAAGCTGGACGACATCAGGGCGAGGATTAAGTTCCAGCGGGACATCAGAGACTGTAACGTCCTGTGTTTCACTGAGACCTGACTCACACCGGAGGTTCCAGACCACGCCATCAGCCTGGAGCCCTTCTCCGTGTACCGGAGCGACAGGAACGAGTCGTTGGGGAAATCAATAGGCGGAGGCGTGTGTTTTATGGTGAATAAACACTGGTGTGGACCGAGCAGTGTGGAGAAGATAGGGGAACACTGCTCACCGGACCTGGAGTTTCTCATTATCAAATGCCGCCCGTTCTACCTACCAAGGGAGCTAACATCAGTCATACTCATCGGAGTATACATACCACCCCAGGCCAACGTTGAGACCGCACTTTCGGAGCTCTACGACCAGCTCATGTTGATGCTGCTATTGTGGTTGCTGGGGACTTTAATAAGGCGAAACTTAAAACAATATTACCAACGTTTTACCAACACGTGACCTGTCCTACCCGAGGCGATAATATACTAGACCACTGCTACTCGCAGTTCAAATGCGGCTTTAAGTCACAGTCTTTATCAGCCTTCGGTAAATCAGATCACTCCGCCATCTGGCTTGTACCCGTGTATAAACAAAGTTTAAAGTGCGCCCCCGTGGTGACGCGAGAAGTCAAGCGTTGGTCTGTGAACTCAGAGAGCGCGCTCCAGGACGCGCTAGATTGTACAGACTGGAGCGTGTTCCGCGAGGGCACAGAAAACATTGACGGATATACAGACACTGTGCTGGACTTTGTTGGTAAACTGGTCGAGGAAATAGTCCCCACATACACAGTAAGGGTTTTTCCAAATTAGAAGCCCTGGGTTGATAGATCGGTCCGAGAGGCTTTGAAAGCGTGCACCTCAGCCTACAGCAGAGGGCGCGCGACCGGCGACATGCACGCATACAAGGCAGCGTGCTATGACGTCAGGCGTGTAGTGAAGCAGGCAAAGGGAAGATACAAGGACAAAATGGAGTTTCAATTTCAGCAGGCTGACTCCAGAGCTGTATGGCAAGGACTCAGAACCATGACAGACTACAAAGGCAGCCCCCCATGGTGAATGCTGATGTCTCCCTGGCAAATGAGCTAAATACCTTTTATGCACGGTTTGAGGCTGCAAATTCAAACAGCAGCCTTCATGGCGCCGCAAAAGAGGGTATGGCCACTGGCAATGGAGACTCAGCATTCAGAATAACAGAACATGACGTGAGGAGAACCTTTAAGAGGGTGAATACCAGGAAAGCCACAGGGCCAGACAGCATCCCCGGTTGCGTCCTAAAAGTCTGTGTTGACCAACTGGCACCGGTATTCACAGACATATTCAATCTGTCCCTTGAACAGTCCATCGTCCCCACCTGTCTGAAAACATCCACCATTGTCCCTGTTCCAAAGAAATCTTCCCCTGCCTGCCTCAACGACTACCGCCCCATAGCCCTTACCCCCATAGCCATGAAGTGCTTTGAGAAGCTAATCAAAGACCACATATGCTCCTCCCTCCCCCCCACTATAGACCCCCTGCAATTTGCATACCGCCCAAACAGGTGAACCGATGATGCAATCGCACACGTATTGCATACCGCCACGACACACCTGGACAAAAGGCAGGGGAACTATGTGAGAATGCTGTTCATAGACTACAGTTCAGCATTCAACACCATAGTCCCATCCAAACTCGTCATCAAGCTCAAGGACCTGGGCTTGAACTCAACCCTCTGTCAGTGGGTCCTGAATTTCCTGAAAGGCAGACCACAAGTGGTGAGAGCAGGGAACTGCACCACATCACCCATCATCCTCAACACCGGTGCCCCCCCAGGGCTGTGTTCCCTCCTCTATTCACTCTACACACATGACTGTGTGGCTAAAAACACCACCAACTCCATAGTGAAATTTGCTGATGACACAGCTGTGGTGGGCCTGATCTCCGGTAACGATGAGACAGCCTACCTGAGTGAAGTGAAGAACCTGGCACTGGACCACACACATGAAAAAAGGCACGACAGCGTCTCTACTTCCTCAGGAGACTCAGGAAGTTCAAGCTAAACCACAAGATCCTCAGAAACTTCTACTCATGCACAACATAGTGTCATGACTGGAAACATTACCTCCTGGTTTGGGAATAGCACCGCACACGACCGCAACCGACTGCAGAGAGTGGCCAGATCAGCCGAGCGCACCATCGGAGGTGTGCTCCCAACCATCTGCAACATCTACACCAGGCGGTGTAGATCCAAGGCCAAGAGGATAGTGAGGGACTCTAGCCACCCAAGCAATTGCCTCTTCTCACTGCTGCAGTCAGGCAAGCGCTACCAGAGTCTCATGGCCAACACGGAGAGACTCAGGAGGGGCTTCTATCCCCAAGCCATCAGACTGCTCAACTGCACCGCTGATTAACACTTATCACAATTGCACAAAACCGCACGCACAAGAATCACTTTACTTACCACTGTAATTACCGGACTACAATACTCTTCATTCAATGACTGTAAATAATGTAAAAACAAGAGTATAAAGAAGTCATACTGTTCCGTTACCTTTGTTCATACTACTGTCACTACTCAACTGCCAAAAGAACTGTAGACACTTTAATATTTATTACTTCCTATAATGTATTTACTGTGTATACTGTATATACTGTTATACTATTTGACATTGCACTGGTACTGTATGTGATTACTGTACTTTTACTTATACTGATACTTCTACCATAACTACTGGGACTTATTGTGCAACTTATTGTCTTGTAATTAATGTACATCAGAGCTATTCAAATTTTTGTATTTTTTGTATTGTGTATTAGATTCAGCAACTAGTGTTTGGATCCCACTGTACGCAATATCTGAAGAGCATGGAAAAAAGCATTTGACTGTGTACTGCATGTGACGAATAAAACCTTGAACCTGAACCTTGTTTAATTTCATTAAGCCCCGTCTCCAGCTGACTACAATCCGACGTGTTGGTCAGCTTTAGGGGTATGTAGAGTTGGGTGTCATCAGCATAACAGTGAAAGCTAACACCGTATTTGCGTATGATGTCGCCTAGCGGCAGCACTTGCTGAAGAGTGCAGGGCCAAGAACCGAACCCTGGGGAACTCCACACGTTACCTTAACATAGTTCGAGGTCACATTGTTATGTGAGACGCACGGCATCCTGTCAGTGAAGTAAAGAGTTAAAGAAAGACAAGGCTAAGGCTGACATACCAATACATGTTTTGATACGCTCTAATAAAATATTATGATTGACGGTATCGAAAGCAGCGCTAAGATCAAGAAGCAGCAACATAGATGACACATCAGAATCCATCGTTAGCAATAGATCATTAGTCATTTTTGCGAGGGCTGTCTCCGTAGAGTGATTTGCCCTGAAACCGGATTGAAAGGGTTCACAGGGATTGTTAGACACTAAGTGTTCATTTAGCTGCTGTGCAACAATCTTTTCGAAATAAACGGAAGGTGGGACACCGGCCGGTAGTTTACCATGAGGTCAGGATCGAGGTTAGGTCCTTTGAGCAGAGGATGAATAACCGCTTTTTTGAAGGCTAGGGAACAGTGCCAGAGGAAAGTGATAAGTTTATAATATTTAGCACTGATGGACCTAATAATACAAAAAGCTCCTTGATAATTTTCCCAGGAAGTGGGTCAAGTAAACATGTTTGTTTTATCCCATTTACACGCCTTAACAATTCCTCTAATGTTATTGCATCAAAAAGAGAGAGACTATATACCGTCGTATATACATTCGTATCTGTGTTAATAGAACCCAGTTGTAGCTGGGATAAACCATCACCTGGAAAAGATATTTAAAGCCAGTGAGGCTAAACATCAATCTGTAATGTATTTACATGATCAAAAGTTAAATTGTCTTTTCTGAGAAACTGCAGTCTCCAAACTGATACAAAAAATGTCCGCTGTGGAGGACACTGCTTCTCAGAAAGTAAAAGTTGAAACTAAACCAAACATTATTGTTGTTACACGGGAGGTTTACATTGTCACTTTAAAGGCACTCAACTATAAGTGTTTTTTTTTTTTTGCTTGAAACAATGGATGTGTAACAGTCAGCGTTCTGCGTTGTGTATCTTCTTAGTGATAAATAGTTTGTCTGCATTATCGCTTATAATAACAATATTACTAATACTTGGTTAATATTCAAGTCACGAAATGTAAATTGAGTATTGTTGCCACTTTTTGAATGGTTATTTATTGGCGGAATAATGGAGCTCCCATTGGCTTTGCTGTAGGCATACTTTTATTTACGTTTATTTTTTAAAAATCCATCTGTCGTCATGTCTTTCATTATGATTGTGAACGATAGGCAAAATTCCCAAAAAAGGTTTAAGTGTTAAGTTAAATTTTCCCAGGTTATATTTCTACTCTTTTGTTGAGAAGAATCGTTGTACATTCTTGGGTAGCAGGTTATTGTTAGGGAATAAAGGAATACTCATGTAATTATTTCCCCATATTTCTACTTAATTACTCAAATATGGTAACATTTGAGAGCAGTAGAGAATATGGAATGATTTTGGTCCAGAACATATTAATATAAATAATATTATATTATATTAACATATTTCGTTTACCCTAACATCATATTTTTATTTGCCTTATCAATGTATTCACTCTGTATTTGTCTTTGACTTTCTTTCTTACTGTTACGGAATAGCATTATTTTATTTCTACTGAGATTCAATAATAGTCTGTTTTTATCAAACTCTCTTTTTTAAGTAATTAATTTTTTCGAGGTAAAAGATTCTAGTGTGCAGACAAATACAGTTTTTGGAGTAAGAGATGACTCTTGCTTGCTGATTGTTTCAGCTGTCACTTCAGCCTTTGTTGTAGCTGGCGTTGCTTCCTGGTGGGACATGTCTGATATTATTCGTATAAGCTCCTTTTGTGTTCTCTCCTGAACAAAATGTGGTTGTATCGTCTGTAAATAATACTAACTTTAATTGTATAGAGATTGAACAATGTTGGTCCCCCTGGGGTACATCATAAGATACATTTACAGATGATTACTTGTGTTTGCCTAACTTCTAAAAATTGCTTTGGACCATTTGGTCTAAATGACATGGTCTTTAAAATGTGTTTTTGTAGCAATCTGTTACACGTTGAGAACATAAAAAAGCCAAATGAATAATTAACATTTGATATAATTATATTTTTACAATAGAAATTAATTGTACACTTATTTTAATGACCAATTTAGGCAACAAAAAAAACAAAGGATCCATTTTGGGGCTCTTTTTTGGGAGCCGAGCCAAAAGAAAAAAACTCCCCTTAAAATAGCCATAACAAACACTTACATAGATTTAGAAAGCCTTTAACCCCCGGTGTCCTTTTAGTGTTTTCACCTTGGAAAGCATTTGTATTTGTCCTTCTAGGCTTTGCAGAATTGCAGACAGACATGACCGACTTGACCAAGGAACTCAATCGCAGCCAGGGCATCCCATTCCTGGAGTATAAACAGTTTGTCACGCGCACGTTCTTCCCAAAGGTGAGAATCTTAGTTTATCTCCTCGATCTGATTTCTAGAGGCACCATCATTTTTCTTTCTGCTGCTGCTGCTGCTGAGCTAATCTCTTCTCCCTACATGTCCTATTTCATACTCCCTGCCTCTTGGAATATGCAGGAATATTCACCTTGGGGCTTTGAATGCACAGTAGGTGTAGCAAAATGTCGCATAAATTGGCACCCTGGTGGAGAGTTAATGTGTTCTCTATAGGTAAGCATTTTTTTGACGTGTGATCCACCCTAAAGGGGTCCATCAGTGCGTGGGTATTTTTCCACAAATACACAGGCGCACAACTCAGCAGGCTTTATCTTGCAAGCACAGGCTTTGACTTTCAAGGAGACAGAACAATGGCGGGCACTGAGACAGGAGAACTTTTCCTTCTGATTTTTGCAAATCACTCTCAACTCACATGCCCACATTACGCTCCCAGTGTTGATTTACTACACCGGACACACAGATCAGATTTATCCTCTGGTATTTTCCACCCAGACAACAAACATTAGGGTTGTGAATCTTTGAGCACCTAACTATTCGATCCAATTTCGATTCCTGGAGTGACGATACCTTCCGAATCTATTTTAGATTCTCGCAATGTGTTATTTGGCATAATGATGGCAGAATGAAACTTCTTCAAAAAAGGTTACTGGTTAAAGTAGCTCCTTCTGGTTGCATAGAGATGGCCTAAAACCGTCTTTTTAAAATGTAGTATTATGATAAATTTAGGATTTGAAAGTGTTTTTTGTTTTTTTTCAACGATTTTTGAAAATTATGAGTCAATTTAGAATCGAGATTAAGTAAAATCGGGATTCGGGTGAGATTCGATTTTTATATGCACCCCTACATAAAAGTCCTTAATTTTTCAGACGGCATTAAAAGCATTTCTTTTTTTTTGCTCAAATCTCGAAACAAAAATACCAAACGAGAATTTTTTTTTTTTTTTTTCATTTTAACACTTTGAAGGTTTTTTGATCAAATTAATTTTCAATTAGTAAAAATTTGCATAGCATGGGTTATTTGACCTGTGACTTTATCTGTCAAAAACAAACAAAAATAAGTAGAAGTTTGAGAAATTTGAGCAAAAAGGGGAAAAAAAATATTCCAAATTGTTTTTACGACTTCCAAATACTAAATTATTTGTATGTCCTATCATCTTTTTTCTTTTTTAATCAATTGTTTTAAATTTTGAATCGATTTAGAATCGGGATGAATAAGAATTGCGATCCGGATGTGAATTGATTTATTTTGTGCACCCCAAGCAAACATGGTCCTTGTGACGCTCTTGTTTCTTCACAGGACTACATCTGAGACACAGACCACATACAAGTCAAATGTAGCTGTCCTAAATTGACAGACAGATCTAAAAGGCCGCCACTTGGCCCTCTGTCAGTTGGTCTCTGAAACCATTAGGTCTGGCGATGTTTGGCGTCACGGTGTCATGTTTCCTTTTCAATCCTCACTCAGAGTCCATTGAAGGGCCTCTCTGCATAAGTCTGCCCTTTGGTTCCGGTCTTGATTTACCCGAAAATGTTCAAGGCTGCCTCTTTTTCTGCTGGTTTTGGTCTCATAGTCATGTAATTATGATTGCAGCTGGCTTTTTTTCCAACCTCCTCTCTATGCGTGTGTTTTTCAGATGTGCTCTGATTACGAGAGGCGCCTGGTCCAGCCCGCCTATGAGTATGATTCAATGGGCCCTCGAGCTCTGCCAGAGACCCACCCGCTGCTCCAGGACTGGCAGGTGAGGGGTTAAGCCATTAGGAAGTTTGCTTGCACACGCTTCTGCCAGAGTGCCTTGATTTGGGTCCTTATTCATTCCTCGCTTTTTTCAACTGGGTCACACAGAAGCTTATTAAGGCTCTACGGCGAGGTTGTTGATGAGAAGTAAAAAAGGCATATTGTGCAGTTTGTGTGTGTAGTTAATGCTTAATGCATGTTCTTCCTACGCACCAGATTTGTAAAACACACCAACTTAGTACACGTCTGACAGCTGAACAGCTCTCGTGGAAATTCTTCTTGTTTTGTGAGTGCATGTGAGACAGGAAGGAGGCAGCCATTTGAAGACAGTGGGAGAGTGTGCACTTTCACACCTTTCCCTGCATGCTAAAAGTGGGAGCACGCACATGTGTGCACATTACCAGAGAAAGTAACAATCCCGAGCTAGTTTTGGGGTCGGCAGCCAGAGGGAGAGCCTGTCTGACTGTGATGAAGTGCCCTGGATCCGCGTCGTCTTCCCAGGAAGTGTTTCCAGGTCGCGGCAAATAAATCTCACAGGCGAGCATTTATCTTAATGGACACCTCTGTTCTCCTTCTGTCAGCGTGCAAACTGCACCATATGTTGAAGTCCAGAGGGAAGACTTTGTCACACTGCTGCGTAGTCGCACCCATTGATAGACCAGACTCATTAAGTTGACTCTGCACATTTAGGGAGCTGCAGAAAGCGAGAACTGGGTGCTCGCCGGGGACCGGATGAAAGGGATGAAATAGATGAGGAAAGATCAGCAGGTGTGTCAGAGGTCCTTTACTGAAATAATTATTTTCTGCCCTTTGCCAATCAGGCCACCAACCAGACCAGACCCAACGTGGAGGAAGGCATCACAATGTTCGCCACCCTTCTCAATAACAAGCACTTCTTGATCACCTTCGTCCACGCCTTGGAGCAACAGAAGGATTTTGCTGTGCGAGACAGGTAACCATCTCTTCACTAAATGCGGAAAAACAATGATGATTATTGCGGGAATTATTATTTGGGCCATCAAACTAAGCAGTCCTCGCAACTTTTTGTCATCCAAACTCCAACAATTTTTGCAAATATTGTGCCATATTTTTACTTAAAAATGTAATGGCAACAAATTATATTTTGATTATTCCTAAATAATCAAAATAGAGAGCGCAATCCATTTACCGTATCTGTCCTCATGTACACGCAGAATATATATGCCAATTATTAGAATGCCCACAATACTGGGAGGAGAAGATGCCGATATAATTATTTAGTGCTCGCAACGTGATTTTTCAAGACTAAAACTGTTCTGCAGTCGCTGTTTTCAATCTATATTCATCACTTTTGAAATGTTTGTGCAAACTGGCACAGTTCTGCAAATATGCTTGTGAGAAAGTAGACGATCGCAATCTTAATAGAAATATAATTTTAGGACTTAATTGGCTAATTAATTTTTATTTTATTTTTTTAATCTGTCCTGTCCAGCTACTCCGGCAAATCATATTGTTGATGTAGATGCTCATATCTGCTGTACAGATTTACTTTACAAAAAAGAAGTGTGGGACACTTCTCTTGTTGTTGTATTATATTGTATTTGGCGCAGCTTTAAAATGAAATGAAATCCTTCATTTTGGTGTCTGCTGACGGTTTTTAATGGTGTTCATGGGTTTCATGTTGGTAATAAATAAATAAAATGTAAATTATCTCCAACATGAAAACAATTATTTTCCTTTTTGGAATGATCCAGACGCACGGTCACAACGCCACAGCATCTCCCAGAACATACCTTCAGTGTTCTAAAAGTAGGTTATGTTGTCTAGATCACACTTCCATGTAGCCCAGTAAAGGCTGTACATATTATATTTGTGTTCTGCATGTCAAAACGCCACCGGTTGGACCATAAGATGCCATAAATGTATAGGGAAATGAGTGTCTCGATGGTGACAGCCTGTATACACACAAAATCCTCATTTAAATAGGGCGGTTTGCACCAATTTTGACCCTATTAATTGTACATGCAGTCTTAAAGGTGCTGTTTGCAACTTCCTCACAGTTACATTTTTCAAAGCAAAAAATATAACAATACCACCACCGACTAGCTTATGTTACCATTAGTGGTTTAACAGAACATCTTTGATTGACAATTGTCTATATTTTTCACAATTACAAATTTTATGGGATAAATAAATGTTACGGCCCGAATAAAATGATTGGTGTTTACGACAGTCACTCATCAAGTCTCGTCAACACATACTCGCAGGGATGGCGTGCACACATACAAAAGTAGACGAAGTGAAGCCACAAACAATTTGCAGACATGTTGTTGTCATAGGATATACATCATAGACATCTTATAAGTAGACGCAGCATCGAGCGCTACTGCCTACTGGCGCTGACGAGACGCGGGGCCGCCATCTTGGAGTGGTGATCCGCTCCACTCAGTGCAATTCATTTGGCAGGAGCAATGAACTGTCAGCGCATTTAATTAATCCTTCCTCACTGAAATACCACTGATTTTCACACGTTTTTTGTCATACGTGTAGCTATGATAAAGGACACATGTTTTGGCGTATTTTATTATTCATAGTTTGCTTAACAGTAATAGAATATTCTTATATGCTATTAGTGACCAGACGTCCGAGATCAAAACTGGGAATATAATCCCAGAGAAGGTGGAAAAAAACGGTCAGCTATTTTTAAGTTCAAGAAACAATATGATTAGGTTATATATACATCCATATATCCTACATAAACAAATGTATGAATACATTAGATATCTATATATCTTAGGGACCTATAGACTGTAACTCTGTTGCTGCAGCAGCAGAAAATGTATTCTGTCTTGACACTTTGTATTGATATTTTGTATTACATTCTTCCCTTTAAATGATAAGGTTTACAGGGATTGTTTTATATGTATTTTTTATGTATGTCGCTTTGGATAAAAGCGTCTGCCAAATACTTAAACAGAAACATTTATAAACACTTGACAGTCTTTATATCTGCTAAAACCACCTATCTGTTTCACTGGATTCAGAATAAAACCAAATTCTGTCTTACCCAACAATGTTAGTATTTGAATATTGTTACTTGAAGACTTATTCCTGGTTACAATTATACTTTTAAGAAAGTCTTAATTAATAAGACATACAAATGTCTTATGCTTTGCCTAAAATGAGAATGCATCATAATCAGTGGCGGCTGGTGAATTTTGTTTTAGGTGTCACAATCATTTATTTCAACGTTATGTTATTCAAGTATGAAATTTTTAAATTTAATTAATTTCATTGACAAGCAATTCTATTATGGTCATACTCTTGTTTGCTAGCGGCTACGATTTCAGTACTACTGAAGATCTTTGCTCCTTCTCAACTCTGTGGTAATATTCTTTTCACAAAATACAACCAATAGTACGTCAATGTTAAATCTTACTTGTGAAAAGTAATCCCCCGATTCCTATTTGCAACAGTCCGCTCATTTGAGCAGGAAAACGCTGAACACCATCTTTGTTTTCTACCTGTCAACTGTCAGTTTAGGCTGCTCGCCGGCTCCTCATCACCACTTCAAGATGGCGGCCGAATTTCTCGCGTCACAGCAGCCAATGCTGCATCTACTTATAAGATGTCTATGATATACATTCAATGACAGCTAACGCTAGATATCCAAATTACTATTATTAGCTAACAACACCTAAAGCTAATGTGCGTGCATGTGTTACGTACTTACGTATTTACGTCATTGCATAAAAGAAGCCGTACGATGGCGGGATATACTATGTAAAATTCATTGGCACCCTCTAGGCATCTGTGTAAATGTTGCAAACAGCCCCTTTAATAGACCACCCGGCACACGGCTACTAATACTACACATAATTTTATAGTTTGCACATGCTGTTTAGCACTTCTTATTTGGATTTTAGGACATTAGGCCCTATGTCTTTAAAACAATCAAATTAAGGATATTAAGTTTTAAATGATACCAGTGATACCAAATGTTTTGAAAGATTTCAATTTGAATTTAATTGGCACCGCCCCACAGGATGTTGCATGAGAATTATAGGGAGTGGAATTCAATGTAGGTAACGAGAAGAATTTTTCATGATTAACAAAGTTTTTCGCATAGACTTTACAAACACTGGAATTAAACACAAATTCCCTCCATTTTCAAGACTTCGATAAAGTAAAACATTCTGGGAAATTAAGCATTCTCCCATAATTTGAAAGGTATAAAACATCAAATTTAATCGGTTTTATATACAAGATGTTTTTAGTCTTCATTTTCAATCAGAAATATTTGCTATAATTAAAATATAATACATGAGGTTTATGGTAATAATATTTCTATGAAATATGTAAATCACTCACAGCATGATTGTTGAATACACCCAACATAGCTATTAGAATTTGACTGACTTTAATTGAAATTTTATTTGCAATTCTACATCCTCTTTGCAACCTCAATTCAAATTCATAAAATTGAATTGAAATTTGAGATACTTTCTTTATTTAGTTTAGAATTTTTCAGAAGTGTGATTGATATTCAAAGTGATTTTAATGTATCAATACACTGACCGGCCTTACATTTAGGTACATTTGCAAAATACAATAACTTACCATGACAAAGATGATAAAGTTGTTTTTAAAGTTTTTATTGGCACGGTTAGAGACAATATGTTTATTAATGTGGTTATACAGTAGTTTGCCCTGGTGGAAAACTGCACGCCATCATACTGAAAACTAAGTGTAATATTTACTTATGTTTATGTAATAATCGAACACAAGTGAAGGAGTCATGTTGGATTATGCAGCTGTGCCAGTAGCAGGCAGGACTTCTGTAGCTGTTGCACCAGACAAACATAACATCAGTCGATGCCTTCTATCAATATAGTGTGTCCTTGAAGGACACAGGCATTATGCAGCGTCAGGAAACATATTCAGAGGCAAGACTACATACATGTCAGCTCAGTGTCAGCATTTTCTTAATTTTGCTGCATATGAGAGTCTTTTTGTGGAGGAAATCCCCAGCACTTGTGGATTAAGTCATCTGGACACTCCCTGCATCAGAGCAAGTCCTTAATGCGCCTCTTCTTCAGTCACAGGTGCAGCCAAAGCGAACATTATTGTTTCACTAATGCAGCTGTATTCAAATCTCCACTGACTTCACACTGGCATGTCTGCGTGTTTAACTCATCGCTTCTCCTCTCTTGTTGGGTTTTCTCACCGCATAGATGCAGTTTGGCATCCCTTCTCACCATTGCCCTCCATGGCAAGCTGGAGTACTACACCGGTATTATGAAAGATCTGCTGGTGGACCTCATTGACGCTTCAGCCTCCAAGAACCCCAAGTTGATGCTGCGCCGCACGGAGTCCGTCGTGGAGAAGATGCTGACCAACTGGATGTCTATCTGCATGTACAGCTACCTCAAGGTGACGACAGAATTTTGAGAGTGCTCCTCCAACAAAAATATCTCCCATCATCTTGCTAATGTTCTTATTCATTCCTCAGGAAACAGTGGGTGAGCCCTTCTTCCTCCTGCTGTGTGCAATCAAGCAGCAGATCAACAAGGGCTCCATTGACGCCATCACAGGAAAAGCACGCTACACCCTCAACGAGGAGTGGCTGCTGCGCGAGAACATCGAAGCTAAACCACAGGTCAATTCCCTCACATTCACTCACTTTCACTTTTACTCTTACGTATGTTTCATAACTTCTGGTTATGTTTGTTCTTGCAGAATATCAACGTGTCCTTTCAGGGTTGTGGCATGGACTCCTTATCCGTCAGGGTTATGAATACGGACACCGTCTGCCAGGTGAAGGAGAAAATCCTAGAAGCCTTTTATAAAAACCTGCCCTTCTCCCAGTGGCCCCGAGCAGAAGATGTAGACCTGGGTAAGACCACCGTTCCGCTGAATATTATTTTCATTCTTCCCCATCCCCAGCCCTCAGAGATTTGACAGCCTCCTTTCCAAAAGGTCAATTCCTCTCATGAAGCTCCACTAACCTGCGGCTGCAATAAAATAAATGACAGGATGCATTGAGGACATTGTACAGTAATAATCACAAGAATTATTGCTTCCAAATGGCTGAAGAGCCTGCAGTGCTGATTTGATTAATGGCCCAAAAGTATTTCTGTGGGCCATGACATGCAGAGTCACAGTACGGCTGACCTCTGTTTCGCATATTGTATTCTCATTCTCTCTCTCTGTGACTCTCTCTCACTCTCTCACTTTTACCTTCTCTCCCTTAGAGTGGTTTGACTCTGGAAGCAACAGCAAACTTCTGCAGGATCTGGATAACACCTCTGTGATGGAGGATGGGCGAAAGAAACTCAACACAGTATTCCATTACCAGGTATGTTCCTGTGTGTGTGTGTGTGTGTGTGTGTGTGTGTGTGTGTGTGTGTGTGTGTGTGTGTGTGTGTGTGTGTGTGTGTGTGTGTGTGTGTGTGTGTGTGTGTGTGTGTGTGTGTGTGTGTGTGTGTGTGTGTGTGTGCGTGCGTGTGCGTGTGCGTGTGAGTGTGCGTGTGCGTGTGTGTGTGTGTTTGTGTGTGTGTCACCTCATACTGTAACAACACGTTGAAGGTGAGAACTGTGTGTAAAATGTGTGGCTGCCTTGTTTGTGGAAATGTTGGCACATCAGTTTGCAATTGCAGAGCTGTTATGTAGTTTCTGCATATAGAGTACACAGCTATTATACAATGTTTATCTAATGAATGAAAATCAGGCTCAGTCAATTTGCCAGCTGAAAATATAAGCAGAGTTGGGTCGACTAGCCAAAAATTGACCTCAAGTTAGAGTACCGTTACTTTAGTAATTTAGACTTAGACAAACTTTATTGAACTCCAAGAGAAATTGTTTGATGCAGAAGCTCAATTACGAGAAGAAAATATTACTAAAACACTCTCAAAAGCACTAGGAAAAAGGAAAATTGATCAACTAAAATATAGCAGTGGTTATTGCTCGTGCCTCACAGCAAGAAGGTCCTGGGTTGGAATGCCAGGCTCGGTGTCTCTCTGTGTGGACTGTGGAGTTCGCATGTTTTCCCCGTAACTGCGTGGGTTCTCTCCGGGTACTCCGGCTTCCTCCCACCTCCAAAGACATGCACCTGGGGATAGGTTGATTGGCAACACTAAATTGGCCCAAGTGTGTGAATGTTGTCTGTCTATCTGTGTTGCAACCCCAAAAGGGGCAAGTGGTAGAAAATGGATGGATGGATAATAAACAATACCAACTATACAAAAGAGATAAACTATAATAAGAAAACAATAGAATGGGTAGACTATACAATAAAATACATTAAACAGTCTTCACATACAGTAGTTATAAATTAGGCAAGGAAGTATAATTATAAATACTGTAGACAAGTAAAAGTAAAAAGTAGTCATTCAAGTAAGTACGAGTAAGTAAGTATCCAGTCACAAAAAACTACTTACTGAGTAACTGGTGAGTAACTCCTGATTTGTTTAGGAGGAATTTCTAATAGTACAACTGTAGTTGTGTTTGTGTGTGCGTCTGCCCCGTGTGTGTGAGAGACAGAAAGACACTACTACAGTATGTGCTACAAAAGATGCACATTTTACAGTTACTTAAGATGTTATAACTGGGCTAATGTTAGCATGTGCGCAGCTAAAACATTTGAAAAACATCTAAACTTACCGCAACGTGTTTCCTCTAGTTGATCGTGGAATTGTTGTAGGCTAAAATGTGAACATTTTTACTGACACAGATGACAGAGCACGATTTAAAAGTTTTTTCTCATAGTTTGTGAGTAAACTTTGAAGAGTTGTGCTGCCTCGTCTGACGTCATGTCACCTTTTTACAGTAGTTCCAGTGCGGTCATGTGACTGCTAGACTCCGTTTGATTGGTGAAATGGAGTAAAAGGTCACTCGTGCTTAAAATGGATTGGTCAAACGGAGTCATGTGACAGTGCCAACTGAAAGAAGTCTCTCTAACAAACCAAAATAATGTGTCTTTGCAAGCAGTAATCAATAGATTATGAATATGAGTAAGTAAAAGTAAAAAGTATGTTGCATTAAAACTACACTGACAAGTACAATTTATCCAAAAAAGTTACTTGAGTAAATGTAATGGAGTAAATGTAGCGCATTACTACGCAGCTCTGGCAATAAGTAATAGACTCCTTTTTTGGTATGGTATGGTATGGTATGGTATGCTCTTTTGTCATTGCACAAGTAGAAATAAATTTCATTTTCACCACAAACCCTTTCAAAATTAGACAACAAACATTGTACAGGAAGACAGAACAGGAACAGTGATGGGTTGCCACTTAACGGCGCCCCTTAAAAGGTGGGGGAAAAGGTAGATGCTCGGGAAGGGTGACTGGGCTCCAATAGGGCAAGGGGGCTCAGACTGCAGCCGAGAAAAAAACTTGATTGCCAATAAGCACACAAACATTTTACACAGAAACCACAAGACTTGCAACAGGAGGGGAGGGGCCAGGCATCCGGCCCGAAGTTGCCAGCCGTCATACCACGTGGGGTGAAGCGGTGGTAAAGATGTGGGGTAGGGGTTGGGGTTATTGTGCATATTGCCCATTGCCAGGGTGTAGTGTTGTTGTGTCTGTAGGCATAGAGTCGCTCTGCAGAGGTTACGAGCAAAGTTTGTCTGATCTAATCATGCATTCTGGCTCTCAATGATAAAGATAGTGAAGTGACTAATAGACATGTTAGTATGTAAGTAAACAAAAATATTCAATTTGTTATTTATAGTTTAAGCTCTAAATGCAATATTATTATACAGTATGTATTTAAATGTTCGATTTGTGCATCTTCAATGTCCACATTTTCAAACAAAATGCAATCGCTATTTATCCACATCACACTTAAAATACATAAGCTGCCTTAAGTAAATCAAACTTTTAGTTAAGCAAATAATAATGATCATAATTTTTCATTCATCATTAAGTTGATGGTTCTGTTTGAGGTTTCTTCTTTGGAGTGAGTTTTTCCTTGCCTCCATTGCCAAAATGCTTGCTCATGTGGGGTTTGATGTTTTATAGATGATTCTAGACCTAGGGCCTCATGTATTAAGAGTTGCGTGGATTTCCTACTAAAAATTGGCATACGTTCAAATCCAGTAAACAGAGTACCGGTACACAAAAATAATTCAGATGTTTTAAAGTGTTTGCACGCACAAATCCAAGCACATTTCTTTTGTACATCCCAATTAACATGGAATTGACTGCAGATGTTTGCTTGGCTGGGCACGCCCAGACCATGCAACAGTCTGCCTAATTGGCCAATTTGGTGCTGGAGTCGCAGATACACATTGTGAGAGCTACAACTCTCACAACCATCACCTCGATAAATGATTAGACTTTCTCACTAATACCAACATGAATATGAAGCATTGAATGCATTGATCAAAGATCTCTATGGAAAGTCAAATTAAAGAACTCAAATTTCCCTAACCCGGACGCGGGTCACCGGGGCCCCCCTCTGGTGCCAGGCCCAGAGGTGGGGCTCAATGGCGAGCACCTGGTGGCCGAGCCTGTCTCTACAGCCCGAAAAGGCAACGTGGGTACCCCTCCAATGGACTCACTACCCATAGGAGGGGGCATAGAGGTCGGGCACAGTGTGAGCTGGGCGGAAGCCGAAGGCAGGGCTTTAGCGGTCCGATCCTCTGCTACAGAATCTAGCTCTTGGGACGTGGAACGTCGCCTCGCTGGGGGGGAAGGAGCCTGAGCTGGTGCATGAGGTGGAGGAGTTCCGGCTAGATCTAGTCAGACTCACTTCGACGCACAACAAGGGTTCTAGAACCAGTCCTCTCGAGACGGGCTGGACTCTCTTCCACTCTCGCGTTGCAAGCAGTGAGAGGCAACGGGCTAGGGTGGCAATTCTTGTTGCCCTTTGGCTCAGAGCCTGTACGTTGGAGTTTAACCCGGTAGACGAGAGGGTAGCTTCCCTCCGCTTTAGGGTGGGGGAACGGGTCCTGACTGTTGTTTGTGCTTACGCACCGAACAGCAGCTCAGAGTACCCACACTTTTTGGAGTCCCTCGAGAGAGTACTGGCGAGTGCTCCCTCGGGTGATTCCCTTGATCTGCTGGGTGATTTCAATGCTCACATTGGCAACAACAGTGAAACCAGTGGACACCAGCAGTGAGGGATGCCGTCAACCTAAAAAAAGAGTCTTATCGGGTCCTTTTGGCTCATGGGACTCCAGAGGCAGCGGACAGATACAGACAGGCCAAGCAGTGTGCGGCTTCGGCGGTCGAGGACACAAAAACTCAGACATGGGAGGAGTTCGGGGAAGCCATGAAAAACTACTTCCGGATGGCTTCGGAGCGATTCTGGACCACCATCCTCCGCCTCAGGAGGGTGAAGCAGTGCACTGTATGGTGAGGATAGTGTGGATCGGTGGGGGGAATACTTCGAAGACCTCCTCACTCCCACCTAGACATCTTCCTATGAGTAAGCAGTGCCTGGGGAATCTGTGGTGGGCTCTCCTATTTCTAGGGCTGAGGTTGCAGAGGTAGTTTAAAAGCTCCTTGGTGGTGGATGGGATCCGCCCGGAGTTCTTAAAGGCTCTAGATGCTGTGGGGCTGTCTTGGTTGACAGGACTTTGCAACATTGCGTGGACATCGGGGCAGTACCTCTCTTTAAGAAGGGGAACCGGAGGGTGTGTTCCAACTATTGTGGGATCACACTCCTCAGCCTTCCTGGTAAGGTTTATTCAGGTGTACTGGAGAAGATTCAGGAGGAGTGTGGTTTTCCTCCTGGTCGTGGAACTGTGGACCAGCTCTATACTTTCGGCATGGTCCGTGAGGGTGCATGGAAGTTTGCCCAATCAGTCTACATGTGCTTTGTGGACTTGGAGAAGGCATTTGACCTTGTCCCTTGGGAAGTCCTGTGGGGAGTGCTCAGAGAGTATGGGGTATCGGAATGTCTGATCGTGACGGTCCACTCCTCGTATGATCGGTGTCGTAGCTTGGTTCGCATTGCCGGCAGTAAGTCGGACCTGTTTTCAGTGAGGGTTGGACTCTACCAGGGCTGCCCTTTGTCACCGATTCTGTTCATAACTTTTACGGATAGAATTTCTAGGCGCAGTCAGGGCGTTGAGGGAATCCGATTTGGTGGTGCAGGATTATGTCTCTGCTTTTGGCAGATGATGTGGTCCTGATGGCTTCATCTGGCCGGGATCTTCAGCTATCACTGGATCGGTTCACAGAACAAGTGTGAAGCGACTGAGATGAGAATCAGCACCTCCAAGTCCATGATTCTCGCCCATAAAAGGGTGGAGTGCCATCTCCAGGTTGGGGAGGAGATCTTGCCCCAAGTGGAGGAGTTCAAGTACCTCAGAGTCTTGTTCACGAGTGAGAGAAGAGTGAATCGTGAGATCGACAGGCGGTGCGGCATCTTCAGTAATGCGGACACTGTATCGATCCGTTGTGTTAATGAAGGAGCTGACCCTGAAGGCAAAGCTCTCAATTTACCGGTTGATCTACGTTCCCATCCTCACCTATGGTCATGAGCTTTGGATTATGACCGAAAGGACAAGATCACGGGTACAAGCGGCCGAAATGAGTTTCCTCCGTCGGGTGGCGGGGCTCTCCTCTGCATCGAGAGGAGCCAGATGAGGGGGTTCGGGCATCTGGTCATGATGCCACCGAGGACACGTTGGGAAGACTACGTCTTCCGGCTGGCCTGGGAACGCCTCGGGATCCCCCGGGAGGAGCTGGAAGGAGTGGCTGGGAAGAGGGAAGTCTGGGATTCTTTGCTTAGGCTGCTGTGCCCGCGACCCGACCTCGGATAAGCGGAAGAAAATGGATGCATGGATAAATGCATTGGAAAAAAAAATTATTTGTGTCCTTGCCTTGATCTTTAATATTGTTGAAATCAAATGTTGGCAAAGCCTGAACGACTATGTCTGTGTGTCGCCAAAGTATCCACGGCCTGTAGAAATGTGCATACGTGAAGCAAAAAGTTGACGTGGGGCACCACACATTTCCACGTCAAGTTCACTCTTGATGCATCTTATCTTTGCCATGAAAAAGGACTTATGCCAGGTTTTTGTGTGTATGCACACTTGATACATGAGGCCCCCGCTCCCTTGAAATAATACCTGCTGTAAACTGGACCTATAAATATCAAATAGATATAACTTTAATTAATTATGAATTATAATTAATATATAATCAATTATGTATTTGAAGTTGTTTTTTTTCATTGATTGAGACTTTTATTAGTAGGTTGCACAGTGAAGTACATATTCCGTACAATTGACCACTAAATGGTAACACCCGAATAAGTTTTTCAACTTGTTTAAGTCGGGGTCCACTTAAATTGATTCATGATACAGATATATACTATCAGATATATACTATCATCATAATACAGTCATCACACAAGATAATCACTTTGAATTATTTACATTATTTACAATCCGGGGTGTGGGGGGGTTAGGTTTGGTTGTTATCATCAGTCATCAACAATTGAGAACAGAGAAATGGATATTGGAACAGTGTAGGTCTGACTTGGTAGGATATGGTAGGATGTGCACCGCATAGTGGCCTAGTGGTTAGCGCGTCAGCCTTACAGTCAGGAAATTGAGTGTGTATGTTCTCCCTGTGGTGCATGTACAGTATTTCGGCTTCATCACACATTCCAAAAATGTGCATGTTAATTAGAGGCTCTAAATTGTCCTTAGGTGTAAAATTTAGTGTGAATGGTTGTATAACTGTCCTGTGATTAACTGGTGATAAGCCCAGCAAGTACCCTGCCTCTTGCTGATAGTCAGCTGGGGTAGAAAATGAGGAGAATCATGCACATTCTAAATTATTTTTAAAATACTTATGTCAAATTAGAACCTCTCAGTACTCTACAAAGTCAAACTTAATAGTCTATTTATTTTGCTAGTTTTGACATTTTCCAGACACTGTTTACCAAACATACCGGTAACCAACACCTGCTAACTATCTGCAGACCAAAACAACCAAACAAAAAGTGCACTGGAATGTGTTGCATGTTTGCTTATGTCTACATTCATTTGTGTTGAAATAAACAGACATTGCGCGACCCTCAACCTTTAACCTCTTTACCTGTACTCTTAAAGTGCTCTGTTTTGTTTCGCTGAGCAGTGGAGACGCAGTGAGCTGCAGCATGTACCCGTGCACAGTCCTGGTTGACTGGCAAAGCCCCACAATCCCTTTCAGCGTAGGCAGACTTACCAACGCACAGCAACACGTCAACAATACACACAAACGCGCGACTCTCAACATCACATTCCCCTCAAGGGACTTGCCTAATGACACTACTCTGGTGCACCAGCGCTCCCCTTTGACCCTGTGAACTCTGTCTTCTTTTGTCTCTTCTCTCTCTCTTTCTCACTCCTCAGATCCCAGAAGGGGCATCGCTAGCCATGAGCATGCAAGACAAGAAAGAGAACACCCTCGGGAGAGGTACGTCACCTTCAAACGCACGCCGACGCTCTGTCACTCACACTCACTTGTGTAAATACGCCTGCTCACTCGAGCACAGTAAGCGGCGAACGCTCTGTAAATCACATGAACACGATACGCTCATGTAAACACACACATGGAACAGCACACCTCGCCGTCCTCAGAAGACCTAAAGATCTAAACCCACTTGCACCTAATAAATCTCAACACAAGTTATCCTAACAGTCCATTCGTGTCAAAAATCATCCATTAGTAGAGCTTAGCTTGCACAAAATGACCCCTTCTGCCTGTACTGGAGGCGAGTGTACATGCAGCCTTTAATGGGCTTGTCGTCCTTTCATTGTCTGGGTTGTACCGTACACAATCAGTACCAGACCAGACCTGTGTTGTGTTCAGGCTCTGTCCATCACAGCGTCTCCTCTCATTCAGATCGAGCCAAAAAAAAGGCTTATGTGGACAAAAGCTGGCTGTGACTTCAAAGCATCAAGGGGGTGTTATGAGCCTGCCGAGCTCCCCTGGCTAATATAAAAACACTGTGATCGGTGTTGAGGGTCTGGATGGAGGCCCAGTGGGCAGCAGCACCACCTGGCAGAGTGTTGCTGCGCTCACCCACCGTCACAATAAACCAGCGTCTTGTATTTGTGCGCACTGGCATCCACATGTGCTCTCATCGCATGTGTTCATACATCGGTAGATCTAAATAGAAAGTGTTTTCCAGCGCTGGCCGAGCATTAGCATCTCATTTCAGTGTCTCCGCAGCCAATCCCAGACTTTGTGTGTCTGTCCCTCCCAATCTCCCGCTCCTTTCTCCCCTTTCACTCGTAATCTTTCTCCTTCATTCTATCTGACAGCTCCCCTCTCCTTCCGGCCCACAGTCCACCTTAATCACTTTCTCCCTTTGCATGTACTTTATCTACCTTCCTCTCCTTTCACTGTCTCTGTCTTTGAGCTGTCACATCCTCCCGACTTCGCCCCCACCGCCTGTCTTCTCCCATTCTTTCTGTTGTTGATCGCACAATGTTTCTTTCTGTGTCCCTCCAGTCAAAGATCTGGATACGGAGAAGTACGTTCACTTGGTGAGTAACTTCTCATACGTTCTAGACCCTGTGTGGAGGATGAGGTGAAAAGGAAAGCTGCTATGAGGACAGAGCGGCGCTAATGCAGCTTAAGCTCTTTTATAACCGTCTGCCAAGATATGGGCCCTTTGACTTTAGAATAATGAGTTCTTCGGAATGCAATTTGCCGGGTGAATAGTCCATTTTGAGGACAGATTTGTAGTCGGTAAATTTGCATGGAGGCCTGTGTGTGCACGTCAGATACATGATCTCGGAAACGCAGTAAGCAGCAGGCATTTCCTCAGTTCTTTGTGTTATTTGGTCTTTCTCAACTACCCTGATTGGGTTTGCGGATCATGTTTCTAATGCATGAAACAGAAATTCCTCTCTACTCCCGCAAAGACAGAGAAGCATTCATTTAGCCTCCTCATGAGGAGCTCTGCAATCATCTTATATGTTAAATGTTGACTCTGAGCCTCTGGTGTCCCAGGTTCTTCCTCACGACGAGCTGATGGAGACCAAGAAGTCGCACAGGCAAAGCCACCGCAAGAAGGTGCTGCCTGAAATCTACCTGACACGCCTTCTTTCTACTAAGGTGAGTCCTGACGTCTTTGATAAGTTACAGCTCCTTTGATGTTTTCTCTGCCCATTTAAGCAAACTCACATCTGGGGATGGGTATCGTTTACATTAATACCGATACGAGCACCAAATCAGTACTTGTAATACGGTGCTGGTGCTTAAACGGTGCCCAAACCAGTTACTGTGTGGTTTGGTCTTGACCCCAGGATGCAGAGACAGGAGACAGTGTGAAGGTAAAAAAATCTTTAATAACAAAAACAAAGAAATAGTGCAGCAGGGAAGTGCACATGAAGCATATTTATTTTATTTTTATTTTTTATTGATTTATTTATTTGACAGGGACAGTACAATTAAACATTCATACCCACAGGTAACCAATGTCAAAGTACATACGACTTCTAGCCACAGGCTAATTTGCAACACTCATCCCTGGTTAGGCTTTTACAAACTAAAAATGCATAAAAAATAATTGGTCCCTACAACCAGTTCTAGTGCTCACGCTTCTGATTTTCCTTAAGCCACTTTTTCCCAGTTTTGCGGAGAAGGGTTTAGTGTCCGACTGTGACTTTAACTAGGAAAAGCTATGCATGTTTTAGTCACAAAACAATGAAGCAAAGGCAACATTGATGCAAAAAATGTCAAGCAGGAACTGAAAACGAAAATAAGAGTGCTGGACCGGAAATAAAAGAAAATACAAATACACAGGAAAACAATGTCCAAACCAGTTATGACAGAACCGATAGTAAAAAAAAAAAGCCCATCCATCCATCTTCCGCTTATCCGAGGTCGGGTCGCGGGTCAGCAGCCTAAACATAGAAGACCAGACTTCCCTCTCACCAGCCACTTCGTCCAGCTCCTCCTAGAGGATCCTGAGGCCATTTTTTAGGATTTTGTGACATGCAAGTTGAACTTTAAATACTTTAACAATATAAATAAAATGTTAAGTATTAAATGTAATAATATGGAATACAAAACAGCATAGTGTCATAATAATCAAAGCAAAATCAAAATAATTTACAGAACACAGCAAATGTGCAAAATAGGCTTTTGTAGCTATTTTTGTGAAGTGTGAGTGCGGTGGAGGATGAAGTGTGAGTGCGGTGGTGGATCTGATGACTGCTGTTGGTGTGTTAAGATCGACAAGAACGACTTTCAAAATAGTGTAGACTGTGTCTGTCTGGATCACGACACTAATGTGTCAAGGCATCAATTGAGTACCGATAGTTACTTTGTTATTGCCGTATACATTGGCATTGCCGCTATTAAGGAACCAAGTTTCCGTACCCGCCTCTACTCACATCGCAGTTTAAATACGGACTTCTTTTGTCTTTCTGCCTGAAGGGAACCCTCCAGAAGTTTCTGGATGACCTCTTCCAGGCCATCCTCAGCATCCCCCCAGAGCAGCCCCCACTCGCTGTCAAATATTTCTTTGACTTCCTTGAAGAGCAGGCTGACAAACGAGGCATCACAGACCCAGACACCTTACACATCTGGAAAACCAACAGGTACAAAAGCAAACAATGTTGTTTGAAGCCTCTTTGTGGTGCAAGTACATGATTTTAAAAGGTGGTCCATTGTGCACAGTTTACCTTTGCGCTTTTGGGTGAACATCCTGAAGAATCCTCAGTTTGTTTTTGATATCGACAAGACGGACCACATGGATGCCTGTCTCTCTGTCATTGCCCAGGCTTTCATAGACGCCTGCTCTATTTCGGACCTGCAGCTGGGCAAGGTCAGTACCTATCCAATATCCACCTACATACTCACTTACTGTATATACGGTATATCCACCTTCATAGCAACAGACTGAACTAAGCATCTACCACCAAGCTACCTCCCCTAATACTTTTCCACCAATCATTATGCCTGCTTTACCTTCTTACATACATACTGTACACCTTCCTATTTATCTACCTATCTGTTTGTCTGCCTTTCTGCCCTTTACCATTGACATAATTTGGGGGACATGTCCGCTGCACTTTTTCAAAAGACAGTTTTTGTCCGCTACACTTTTTAACATCCAAAAATAATGTTACTCCACTGAATGGAGACAAGTCAAACACTAGCGCCAGGCGGAAAAAGGCCACGCAGACTGAAGCTTGCCGCTTTAGACCGTCCACAAGCTCATTCTGGGGCTCCTTCTTTGCCAACATGACAAATATTGACAGTACACAGCAGCTGACCAATCAGCAGTCAGTTGCGAGATAAGAGGGTGTTGGCCATCCATCCATCCATTTCCTACCGCTTGTCCCTCTGGACATATGAATCACAAACAAGTAAGACAAATAAAACATCCAAACAAGAGGAGTCTCGTGCTCCACTCAAAGGTAGTTATGATGTTCACTAAGACTTGCATTAAGGGAACAAGAAAGCAAATTTTAACTGAAGTGTTGGCGATTCCTGGTAACGCAATGGCTTAAGTATCAGTCTTTGTTCCTGCGGACATGGTTTGATTCTCATAATGCAATCCAAATGCAATCTTAAAAACGTAAGATAGAGTTATTTATTTCATTATGTTCATTTTGTTATTTTGTACCAAAAAAAATAATGTATTTTGTCTACTCTCTACACTCTACTAACATTCAGTTGGGGTCAGATGTTTATACATACATCACGATGTGCATGAAAGTCATATTAATTTAATATATATTAATTGCCATTTTAATTGCCCATAAAGTTCAATGCTCAGAACAATAGAAACATACGAAAAAGGTTGGAAGAAGATCGCAGTCTTTTAGAGACATTTTTTTAACCAGATTATAAGTTCAAACAATTATATCTAAGTTAGTAAGGTATTTGGATACGTCTCCACTTGTCTAGAAAAAGACCCAAACTGATATCAGGTTTGGATGTTCAACAACAACAAGGCACCAGCCTGCCATGATATGGAAACTGCTGGAACACCAACTGTCATTGTCCACGTTGAGCCAGTTTTACATGCCATGCACTGAGGGGGTGCCACCCAAGAAAGGAAACCAGTGGAAATGAGCAATTACCTACCTGCTTACCTACCTACGTTCCTATATACTGTATACCTGACGACTTATCTACCAATGAACGTGCTAACTTACTTATACTACCATGTAATCCATGTACATACCAGAGATGTCATGATCCTAATCATGGGATTTTTCTAAGGCTGATATTTGCCTTTTTTTAACTGATCTGCCTGCCGAGCCCAGACCATCTTCACCGCAGCTGTGTCCCAGTGTTTACATGGCTGATGATTGTACTCGCGTGAAAGATTCCTTCGAAAGGGATGCACGCTCAGGGAGACGCAACTGCATGTCCATATTCCTTGTTACACACATGCAGGCACATGAGTTCCAGGAGGGTGTGTGTCTTGCCAGAACATCAAATTTGAGAGCAAGCTGCCACAAACTTGTCGTATATCCACAGTGCGAAGACACTTCTGAGATACTAATCCTCACCACCATGGTGGAAAATAAACAAAGTTGCTTCCACGTACCATTATCACTGTAGGACTAGAGGAAAATGAATGGCTAAGAATACTACACACACAAACACACATCGAGCAGCACCACACATGAAGCTAACCGCTAAAAGCTTCAATGTAAAGTAGAGTGAACGATCCGTATGTCGATACAATCGAAACCTAGTATACTATCGGTAATAAACAGATAGTTTTCTTTTTCTTATTATGACAAAATATTTGTTTTGTCGTTTTTGTTATAGTTTTCAAACCAAGTGAGTAAGTCTCTGGATACAGAAAGGTTGTGAGGGCAAACCCCAAATGATTTAAGTGGGAGCCAATAGTAGTTTTTGCTTTTGTTGAGTTTTTGTGCACTAGCCACTGCATTGTGTTAAAAAAAAAATGTATGTAGCATCATCTGATTTACAACAATACCAGCAAATTCTAAATTTAATAAGGTAAGCTTGATTTAAAAAAAAGCGTTTATTGCGTTTACTTTAGTTATTTGCTGTTAAACATTTTCAGCTGTATAATCTACTGTCAAAATATCAGATCGGGACTTGAAATCAGATCTGATCTGAGACCAAAAAATGTTGATCCGGATATCCCTAGTACATACGTATACATACAGTACATACATACTGTACATACATATGTCTCCCTCTCCCCATTCCAATGTATCTCTTTACCTACCAAGCATAATTGTGAATTATGACACATCCTTAGTTGCGACGTGAACATCTTAAATAGACTTAAACTTACTATCAGTGCTAAAATTCAGTAGTTTGGTCTCCTCCAAGCTACCAGACTCCAACATGTACAGTCAATAAGAACCTGCTTCTTATAGTGAAAAAAGTCTGCACACTCTGACCTTCAGAATCCCGGTATGAACCCCACCAGCCATCAGACTGTCAGCTCCAGCTACCTCACCTCATCTTATTTCCGTCAGGTCGACTGATCCAAGGACACAAGCACCAGGGATCTGGCTTGTGGCGCAAAGTGTGTGTTATGTGTTCAAGCATGCATATTGTATACCTCAGTGTGTGTCTCTAAGCTCAGACGTCACTGTCGACACTCCTCAAAAATCTGTCTCATCCCTCCAACAATGTGACCCTGTGAACACGCTCCGCTTCCTGTCTCTCCCTGACCGGCTTCCTTCCCTGGAGGGACTCAAAGTCAGATGGTGCTCCTCTGATTCTCTTTCACTGATAAACACTCAGATTTCATACACTTTCTGGCCTGATCTACTAAAGGTGTGCATGGACTAAAATACGTGCAAACTTGATAGCACGCAAGAAGCTGATCTTTTAAACGTGTGCAAAGTGGATCACGTCTGTTAAGTGAGCAGAATAAGGCGTGCAATCTATCTTGCTGGTAAATGCTGTTCATCAAAACGCCCACATTACTGGGAGGTGAAAATGCAAATATATTATACAGCATGGCGCAATATGATTAATCAACACTCATCACCGTTTTGCGTTTTGTTTAGCACGTCTGAAAAGTATGTGTAAACTGACACGCACATGGCCATGAGAAATTATCCCGCTGCAAAGACAGACGATGGAGAATTCTCTGTCATAAATTTTTTTCTACATTTTTGCATAGTCCATCAGGGATAAAAAAAAAAATTAGACATTCGTCTATTAAGTAACGTCCTTTTATCATTTTATAGCTGAATGTTAACGAGCTGGATAAAACAAATTCAACTGATGTGTGTTGATGTCTGCTGTCGTTTTGTTTGTTGCGGTTTTTTTGTATTTACTATATAAAAAAACATTTAAATGTTTTCATTTATAATATATTTTATTAATGTATCTACTATATGAAAAAAAACGTATTCAAGTTTTTTATTTATAATGTATATTAGGATGTATGCTTTCCTATAGGAAAACAAAACTTAATGAAGTTTTATATTTATAATATATATATAATTAACATATTTTTTCATTTATAATACATATTATTAACGTATCTCCAATATGAAAAAAATTATATCATTTTTTTTCATTTATCCTATGTATTACTAACATATTTTGTCATTTATAATATATATTACTAACATATCTCCTATATGAAAAAATCTTCTTTAAGTATGCATTTTTTTGCGCCTTGAGCACAGTTAGTGCAGCCTCTCTCCCATGAGCAGGAAAAATGATAACATGTATGTGCAGTAAATAAGAGCGTCTTTGTGGTGATGCCCCGTATAGTACGCACACATTCCTCATTTAAATGATCATTTAACCTACTCAGTGGCCTAGTGGTTAGAGTGTCCGCCCTGAGATCGGTAGGTTGTGAGTTCAAACCCCGGCCGAGTCATACCAAAGACTATAAAAATGGGACCCATTACCTCCCTGCTTGGCACTCAGCATCAAGGGTTGGAATTGGGAGTTAAATCACCATAAATGACTCCCGGGCGCGGCCACGGCTGCTGCTCACTGCTCCCCTCACCTCCCAGGGGGTGATCAAGGGTGATGGGTCAAATGCAGAGAATACTTTTGCCACACCTAGTGTGTGTGACAATCATTGGTACTTTTTTTTTGTAACTTTTTTTTTTAATAAGGCGGCCTGCACCAATTTTGAATTGTCCACGCAGTCTTAGTAGATCACACGCAACACTCCCACTAATAGTACACACCATTTCATAGATTGCACACGCTGTTTAGCGCGTGGTATTGGCATCTCAGTAAATCAGGCCCTTCTGAATATGGAGGCCAACTTCACATGTGCACGCATCAGAAATAAGCATCTCATCTGCATAAGTCTGCGTCATGAGGGTCAAGGGTATGAGCACATGCCCTCCTGCGGCTGAAGGAGTTGATCTCAACAGAACCTTCTACACAAGTGTTTTCGCTGTGCATGTGAGAGCGTGCACGGCGGGCTCAGGGCGGTGTGAAAAGGCCAGTGGGTCTGGATTAGCCATCGCGCTGCAGGCGGGGGCATCAAACGAAGCAATGCACCCCGTTTCCACAGAGACCCTCTTATCTGGCGAGATGCACCCACACGCAGAGGTGAGGGGTCACGGTGGGTTGCCGAGCAGATGGGCAAACGGCAGGAAGTGACCTTGCAAACAGGAAGAGAGACGCTTCCCTATCAGGAGGAGCGCACAACGTGACACAAATAACTTATGACACACAAGTTGTGTTGTAAGCACATTTGCTGCCGCTGCCCCCCTCCCCCCCCCCCCCCCGCCCCCCCTCCTCTGTCCTACTTTTTTCTCCCTTTCCTCCACGGACACACTAACACAACCATAGTCACCATTAAAAACCTGAATGTGCTCACAACCGCTCAGCCCAGCGACTCTTATTTCTGCCCAAGTGAGCGCGAGGCAGGAAGTTGCGAGAGTGGCATGAAGGAGTATTGCTCAGTGTGGAATGTGAGCTCGGAAAAAAAAAAAGCGCTTTCCCTCCCCTTCATTGTCTCCTCTCAGTAGGTCAGAAAGTTGATAAGACTTGATGTTAATGGGAGTACTCCATCAAGCTGAGGAGTAAAGTTTATCAAGTTACTGCCGAATAAAGTTGTGTGTATAAATGATGACTTCTTCTGCAGGACTCTCCGACCAACAAGCTGCTGTATGCCAAAGAGATCCCAGAGTACAAGAAGAGGGTGCAGTGGTACTACCAGCAGATACAGGACATGGCGCCTCTCAGCGAGCAGGAGATGAACGCTCACCTGGCTGAGGAATCTCGAGTGAGTAACACAAGGTCGATAATACAGACCTTTTAGTTGTGGACTTCAATCTGATGGGAAAATCTGCACTGCGTCTTATAGAAATACAGAAATGATTTCAACACCAACCTGGCCTTGACGGAGATCTACAATTACGCCAAGAGATACAGAAACCAGGTATGAAGCATCTTCTTTTCATGAGGTCTGAGGTCATTCTCTTTGCGGATTAGCACCTATACATCACTCAGCCACATATTAGTGTCACAGACAAGGATCAGAGTGCTTGCAGCTCACTTACAAGCTGAAAGATGGCACGTTATCTCTTATCTGGAGCTAAATGGTGGTGGTTGTTGTTTTTTTTAATGAAGGCTAAACCTCTCAACCTTGTAGAAAATGATGAATATCAATTCAAAGTGGTGGAATTCTAACCAAGCAGTCTGCCTTATTGATGAGCGTGCAACAGTAATGTGATGCAACAAATCAGTATGTCTTTACAACGCCATCGATAAGTGGTGTTGTTATTATTGCATAGTGGAAACATTAAGGAACCATCGAGGGT
The DNA here is from genome assembly GCF_033978785.1 of Entelurus aequoreus. Classification (NCBI taxonomy): domain Eukaryota; kingdom Metazoa; phylum Chordata; class Actinopteri; order Syngnathiformes; family Syngnathidae; genus Entelurus; species Entelurus aequoreus. The sequence goes on along the minus strand of NC_084737.1, from coordinate 39,409,496 downwards.
CCGAGAAGAGCTGTCGGATTATGTAAAACCCTTTTAGTAGCATCAGACTTTTTCATCTCTGGCATCAATGAGAGATGGACTGGTGTAGTGTATCAGATGTAGGTCACTTGACAGAGGATGAAAAAAGGACACTGCAAAATATACTGTTATTAATGACAACTCTCTGTGTGTGTGTGTGTGTGTGTGTGTGTGTGTGTGTGTGTGTGTGTGTGTGTGTGTGTGTGTGTGTGTGTGTGTGTGTGTGTGTGTGTGTGTGTGTGTGTGTGTGTGTGTGTGTGTGTGTGTGTGTGTGTGTGTGTGTGTGTGTGTGTGTGTGTGTGTGTGTGTGTGTGTGTGTGTGTGTGTGTGTGTGTGTGTGTGTGTTATACACACATTTATATTACGACTGTCAGAATTAACGATTTAACTTATGTGTAATCACCCAAAAATTATTGCGCTTGAACATACAAATTACATTTTGCTGTACTTGTGCAATGACAATAAAATTCTTTACTTCTTTCTTATTTTACCTCAATCGCTATACGGTCAGTGATCAGATCAATGCATACGTCAGTACAAAAATGAGGCAAGAGACTCTGACTGGTGTGCTCGTTGGCGAATGTCACTCCAAAATACAGCCTGAAAGAATTTTCGATAAAACTGTTACCAAGTTTTGTGCAAATAAATGACACGCATTCAAGTTCCTGGATGTCATTCTGGCAATAAAATTGCATGTGTAAAAATATTGGGTAATGCAAGCGGGCAGTGCACCTGTGATTAATCATGGTAATGCAAATTCCAAAACGTAATTAATCTGATTTTTTTTTTTTATCATTTGACAGCCCTAATACATATTTGTATATGTATATTATATATATATATATATATATATATATATATATATATATATATATATATATATATATATATATATATATATATATATATATATATATATATATATATATATATATATATATATATATATATTTTTTTTATATATATATATATATATATATATATATATATATATATATATATATATATATATATATATATATATATATATATATATATATGTGTGTGTGTGTGTGTGTGTGTGCAAATATATTATATAAGCAGTAGAAAATGGATGGATGGATGGACTTATATATATATAAGTATATAATATAAAACTGTACATTTATATACATATATATACAGACTAGGGTTGTCCCGGCTGATACCAATAATTTAGTACCAAAATGTATATCAATAGTTTTCGATACTTTTCCAAATAAAGCGAACTACGAAAAATTTCAATATTGGCTTTATTTTAACAGAAAATCTTACACTACATTAAACACACACACTCAAAGAACAATTTTACAAGGTTAAAATATAAATTAAAAGGTATTGAAATGGCACGTCTTCCCTGTGCTCCTGCACCGGATCGAACAGCAGGACAGGTGTAACAACTATATTTTTACCTGTCACTTTTTATAACTCTGTATGTGGGGTGAGTGGCATGAGTAAGTGAGTGGGCAAGTTAGGAGGGGTAGCGCTAGCATGTGCAGGAGTGTCAATAGCATGGTGGATGTTCGGTTGTGCCCTGTGGAAATTATAAATAGTGACCAAGTTGTAACGGCCTCGTCATTCTGGCTTAAGAGCGGAGCCTTACGGACCCATTGTGAACTGAAAGGTGTTACATCGGTCCTGGAGAGAATGTCTCCCCTACTCTCCTCGACCACGGTCTGGGAGCCGACAAGCAGGAAATGTGTAAAACAGAACTCCCTGTTTAAAGTGTCACCTTTATTGTTAGTTTTCAAGTCCAAATACCTCCATATTGCACTTCACACACCCTCTCTATATTCAATGTGAAGATGGGCGGGGGCGCGAAATATGTTCTTCTTCTTGGGGGGGCGCAACAGAAAATATTTGAGAAGCACTGATCTAGTGGTACGCCAAAGATACACTTAAATACAGAAATGTTGCAATGCCGATACAGCACTTTTTGGAGGTATTGGTACGGGAGAGTACTTGTAACTAAAACTCTGATACCATACTAATATGTATTTGGGAAGAAACCTCAGGTCTACGAGCACACAGAAGCCAATAAGTCCGCTAGCATGCTAACATTGCTACATAGAAATGACTTCTTCTTCGCCTCTTTTTCTACCGGAAATGGAAGACCATTGCACCAATGGAAGACTCCAGACTGCTCTACAAAGCAAACATCATGTCGGCGATGTGGCAATATTTCAAACTTGAACAGCCAACAAGTCAGACGGTAACATGCAAACTTTGCAATATATCTGTTTCGAGGGTCGGGACGCATATAGGACGTTTCAACACAAGCACTTGAAAGGCCGCGTGCAGACGCGCACATTGAAGTTAGTGCAGCTAAAGCTAACGAGGCGGGACAACGACAAACCCTGACAGATTTGTTCCAGAGGAAAGAAAAGTTTTCATGAAAACCCCAACATAGAGTCAGCATTTGTAGTTAATAATATTGGACAATCACCCGCTCTCAGTGGTGAAGAATGTGGGATTTCGTCACTTGCCTGCTCGTAAATAATATGACCCAAACATTCCTTCCCCACCTGTGTAAAAGTCATCTCAAAGTTACAAGGTGCGGACTCTGTCAGCTTCCTGACAAGATATTTGGAGCAGTGACTTTTCTTTATCAGTGTGCTGTAGCCTCTAAACAGTGGTTCTTAATCTGGGTTCGATCCAACCCTAGGAGTTCGGTGAGTCGGCCTCAGGGGTTCGGCGGAGGTCAAGACACACCCGACTCATCATGTAAATAAAAACTTCTCCCTATCGGCGTATTATGGATACCCCTAAACAATTTTCCCTCTAATTTTCCATCTGATTTGCAGGTGTGTAATTTGTTGTGGTTCATTGTGTGCACCAGTAAAAAAAACATATAACTTTGTCTTGAATTTGGAAAAAAAAAAAAAATTGTATTTTTCACAAAGAAGGGTTTGGTGAATGCGCATGTGAAACTGCTGGGGTTCGGTACCTCCAACAAGGTTAAGAACCACTGCTCTAAAAGAAAGCTGGTAAGTTTTCTTGCATTTTTACTGAATTTTTATTTCCACAACATCTTGAAAATGGTCAAATCTCTTCAACTTCAGGGGTGATGCTCCCTGAACCCCCAAAAGGGCCCCTTCAACTACGGCTGATATTTTTCAATTCCTCTATTTTATTTTTACCTCCCCGGGAAGAAGCTTAGTCATTGCTGACTGCGCCTTGAAGGAGCCCCTGGTGAAAATAATAGTTAGTGGCTCTCTGCGCTCCAGACGCAAGCTAAGGGCCGAGGCTGCGAGTCGCAGCACTTAGTGAAAGGCCTCTGATTGCCTATTCTCTCGCCCCAGTTCAGTTCACTCCGCACGCTGACGCTAAGAGCTCTCGACATCCCAGCGACTGTGGCGACTACCGCGCGTGACAAAACTCAGCAGATGTTGGTTTTGTAAATATGTGAAGGGCTCTTTGTGGTGCGGAGGCATGCGTGAAGGCAGCTGAAGCAGGTGTCCTCTCCTGGTGGCATGAATGCATCACCGCCACTCAATGTCCTGCTTTTGTTTCCGCTCTCTTGTCCAGGTGGTGAACGCCTTGGAGTCCAACCCCACCGCACGCCGCACTCAGCTGCACCACAAGTTCGAGCAAGTCATCGCCCTGGTGGAGGACAACATCTATGAGTGCTGCAGCGAGGCCTGAGTCTCCTCCGCCCGTCGCCTCTCTCTCCTGCCGCCTTGCTCCTTCCTGCCCCGAGGAGATCGGACACGGCGGAATGAGCCTTGACGAGTGTCATTAGCGCTCTCCCCAGCGTGAAGCATAGCAAGGCCTGCATTTGTGAGGTGGAAATGCAGGCTCATTTTCCCAAATCTTTGAACTGAATTCCAATCTGGCTCAGCTATGCTTTAAAGGGAAGCGTGGAAGTGAGGCTTTTTTTCCGGATGTCTGTACAGTTAGTTAGACCTAAAGCCCTGGTGGTTGTCTTAACACACTGAACCCATTCCTCAAGGGAACGAGCCAATGAAGCACTGTATTGTACTATAATGTCCATAGCAATATTTATAGATGTCTTGTAATGCTTTCGGCTGGCCTGTGCGTCTGGAGGAAAAGGACGGTGACAAACTCTTCCTCCGTCACCCTAAAGCCTTCTCAGGTGCGACTCACCACCACCGGTGCTTTGAACATTCAGTCCCGATGTGCTTTGCGGCGGACGAGGGCTTGAGGACCAGAGACTGAAGTGGAGTGCAACTCGCTGGGAATTAAGAGCTGCCACAACCGTGTTGAAGTGATCCATGTGCTTGTAGACCAATCATTCTGACCAAACTGGAGGGAAATTTCAAATGTGATCTCTATATTATCTCATGCCGAATGTCTCCTATGACTGTATTTGTGATGCCAAATGATTTGTCAGACTTGGTGAAATAAACGACAGTATTTAGGGGTTTATTGCGTCTATGGCCATGACATCATAAAACTACTACTACTACTACTAAGATCCAAATAACAAGTGGCAAATAGCGTGTGCAAACTATAAAATTGTGTATACTATTCGTGGACATGTTGTGTGTGATCTACTAAGATTCCGTGTACAGTTGATAACAAGTACAAAAGTAGTGTTGACAACCCTATTTTAATGAGGATTTCAAATGTACTGTCACCATGGATACACTCATCTACTGTATATTAATGTTATCATGCTACTACCTGTGGCGTTTTGCTATGTTTTGAAACATCCATCCATCCATTTTCTACCGCTTGTCCCTTTCGGGGTCGCGGGGAGTGCTGGAGCCTATCTCAGCTGCATTTGGGCGGAAGGCGGGGTACACCCTGGACAAGTCGCCACCTCATCGCAGGGCCAACACAGATAGACAGACAACATTCACACTCACATTCACACACTAGGGCCAATTTAGTGTTGCCAATCAACCTATCCCCAGGTGCATGTCTTTGGAGGTGGGAGGAAGCCGGGTACTGGAGGTGGGAGGAAGCTGGAGTACCCGGAGGGAACCCACGCAGTCACGCTGAAGCTGCACTCTGGGAGACACTGGCACTAACGGCGAGCGTGCCCTGGAATAAACCAGATGCAAGAATATAAATATAGCAAGTTGTTTTCAAATAGAAAATATCCATCCATCCATTTTCTATCGCTTGTCCCTCTTTGTGTCACCTGAAGCCTATTCCAGCTGCACTTGGGCGGAATGCGGAGTACACCCTGGACAAGTCGCCACCTCATCGCGGGGCATAGACAACATTCACACTCACATTCACACACTTTAATACTATATCTCCTATATGGAAAAACTGACTGTTAAGGTATATATATATATATATATAGCCCTCAGAGGGTGAAGTGTCCTAATCACCAAACGGAACGGGGAAGAAGGAGCGCTGACACTGAAACTAACACTAAACACTGGGAAACAATATACAAAGCCAAAACATTCATGAAAGATAATGACACGAACGCCAATAAAAACACACCAGCAGACACCAAATTAAATCAATTGAATTAAGATTTAATTAGCCACCTTAAATTATCCAGTAACTATGAAATTACAAAATGATATTGCTGAAAGATTATATGTCTATTATCTTTATCTTTAGGGAAGTCTGGTCTTCTCTGCTTAGGCTGCTTCCCCCGCGACTCGACCTATGATAAGCGGAAGAAGATGGATGGATGGAATATCTTTATTCATGACAGTCCACATATGTTGACACACACACGTAGGACCAGTGGCGGAACAAGTCCCCTAAACCCAAATAATAAAGCTCATCCTAACATGATTTTACAACATACACATGCCTCACTGGGTTTACCATCCACAAGCTTTAACCAGGGTTTGAAAAGTTAGCCAGTCAGACATTTTTGCTCAAATTTGCATTTTCCTACATGTGTTTATTTTTCATTCGCTTTCGCCACAGCATCAGCACGTTCACAGCATGTAGGAAAAGTATGTTTTTTTATTTTGCCTATCATTCACGATCCTTATGTAAGACAAGAACACATATGTTTTTCTTTTTTATGCATTCTTAGTCGTAAATAAACGTCAGCAAAATCCCAACAATCCTAATTCTAACAATGGAGTCAATGGGAGTGCCTCTATTTCACCCACCAGGTCCTCTAAATAAGAGTTAGTTGATCAATCAATCAATCAATCAATGTTTATTTATATAGCCCTAAATCACAAGTGTCTCAAAGGGCTGCACAAGCCACAACGACATCCTCGGTACAGAGCCCAAATAAGGGCAAGGAAAACTCACCCAAGTGGGACGTCGGTGTGAATGACCATGAGAAACCTTGGAGAGGACCGCATATGTGGGTAACCCCCCCCCCCCCCCCTCTAGGGGAGACCGAAAGCAATGGATGTCGAGTGGGTCTGACATAATATTGTGAAAGTCCAGTCCATAGTAGATCTAACATAATAGTGAGAGTCCAGTCCATAGTGGATCTAACATAATAGTGAAAGTCCAGTCCATAGTAGATCTAACATTAGTGAAAGTCCAGTCCATAGTGGATCTAACATAATAGTGAGAGTCCAGTCCATAGTGGATCTAACATAATAGTGAGAGTCCAGTCCATAGTGGGGCCAGCAGGAAACCATCCCGAGCGGAGACGGGTCAGCAGCGCAGAGATGTCCCCAACCGATGCACAGGCGAGCGGTCCACCCCAGGTCCCGACTCTGGATAGCCGCAGTTCATCCATGGCCACCGAACCTGTGTGCCCCCCCCCCCCCAACCCCACCCCCCACCCACAAGAGAGAGTGGGGCAGAGGAGAAAAGAAACGGCAGATCAACTGGTCTACAAGGGGGTCTATTTAAAGGCTAGAGTATACAAATGAGTTTGATCAAGATAATATACACAAAAGTCATTTTTAAAATGTTAATAAATCTCTTTTTAACATGCTGTAAAACTGTATATCCTCTGAAAATATGTCTTATAATAGCATAGCACAAACTGGTGGATATTTTTTTAATCAGGATACAATTTTAAAAAATTGTTCAAAGGTTTAATGGAATAATAAATGAACATCATACTAGGACTGCAAATAATGCATGTGTTCATAAATGGATGACTGATTAAAATATTTTAGAAAAAGACACATCATAGAATGATATTTGCATCCTTTAGATCAGGGGTGAGCAATTCATTTTCACCGGGGGCCGTATAAGCAACCCAAGCACTGCTGGAGGGCCACACGACAATATTTCAATTAAATTTCGCTCAATATTATTTTTGATATACCGTAAGATAAATAATAATGATGATAATAATAATAATAATTAATAATAATAATAATAATTTAATTTAACCTTAACCTAACTTAACTTTATACAAAAGCAGATTGCTTTTGATGGTCACTTTATCCTGCATTATCCAACATTTTTCCCCATCAGATTTGGACAACCATCTGTTGTTAAAAATAGTTTTTAATCATATTTATTTTATATTGTTTTTTATATTGGTTTTATATGTAATTGTTTTTTCTTTTTATTCAGTCATTGGTGGAGCTAAGGATAATATTTGAATATTGTTTTTAATATTGTTGTGCAGCACTTTGGAAACATTTTGTTGTTTAAATGTGCTATATAAATAAAGTGGATTGGATTGTCACACCTGCCAGCTTGTCCCATTTCAGTCCTAACATGTCCAAACACGCATTTACCTATGTGAACAAGTCATTACTTGTGGTTGTCTCTTTAATTGACTGCATGGCTGCCAGCTACTCCGTGATTTCAAAGTCTGCAGTTATCCTACGTAAGAAGATGAGCAGCTGGGCGGTGTCACGTACATCACAGATCTCATCCAAAATTTGCGAAAAACAGTCCATGTCTCCGGGCATATCAGCGCAACAAAGTCCAATAAGCACTCCTTAATAAACTCTCCGTCAGAAAACGCTTTACTTTTTCTGGCGCTTTTGTGAGAAATGACGAAACTTGTCCTGACGGCTGCATCTCTGGGGGTGTGAAATATGGCAAAAAGTCCTTGTTGGGTTTGCAGTTTTACCATCAACGCATCAGCCTCCCTTGCGCGCGCTTCATCAGACACATTCCGGTATTTTTCCTCGTGTTTCTTCGTGTAGTGGCGATTAAAATGATATTCTTTAAACACTGCAAGCTGTGTACCACAAATTAAGCACACGGCTTTACCATTAATTTATGTAAAGAAATACTTGCCAGTCCATGTCTTGTTGAAAACACGCCATTCGTCATCAACTTTTCTTTTTTTAGCGTCTCATCACTTGTCTCTATGCACCTTCACTCACAGGCTCCCCCCCCGGACATACGGCATAAATAACACATTTCAAAATAAAAGCAGCACAGTTGTATTGCGTGCACGACATAGATGTTTTTTAAACTTTATTTTGTAATTTGTGATTGCGCCGTTCAATTCACTCACAATCGCACACGCGCATACGTCCACACGGAAGTAATACAAATAACGCTTTTCAAAACAAAAGCAGCACCGTTGTATTGCACACTCGACATAGATACTTTTTGAAATGTATTTTGTAATTTATGATTGGCCTCACGCGGGCCGGACAGGGATGCGCAAAGTGCCGGATGCGGCCCGCGGGCCGTACAATGCCCAGGTCTGCTTTAGATGCATTGAAAATAAAACGAGTCACTTCAACATCTTGAATAGAGTACATTTTACACCCTCTCAGTTGTTTAAATGGGTACAGTAGATATGATATATAAAGTGTCAGGCAGCTGAAGGAACTGTCAGTCATTTACTTTGGGGATTTCAGAGAATACAAGTTGTGGTCTTGTGAGAATACTCTTCTTTGACCACCCAAGGTCACCTTAGGTCACACGTCAAGTGCGTCACCAGACCTGCTAATGTTAGCCAAGTTAGCTGTCCATGTGTGTTGAAATGGAGGCTGAAATAAAGGAGTCGTGTATGAAACAAGCTCACCTTCCTCATGAACATGACAAGGTGTTAAGTTGAGGACTACATGCCAACACTCACCAACAAATGGCAAAGTTTGGGCCCCCAGAGCCGTTTTATTTTGCCGTATTGAGGCAGCGCTTTTTACGCTGGGCCTGGAGCTTGCAAGAACTCTTGTATCCAGTTTGAAAGCTGCAGCCAGAGAAAAGAAACACACAAACAGACATAGCAAGTTATTGATGACGCCATTGTTCGATTGATTGAATTACTACTATCTACTCAGTCCTACGATTGTGTATCAATGATTTAATACCTCTGTACATCAAATGTTATGCTTTTTATTGCCATTTAAAGGCCTACTGAAATGAATTTTTTTTATTTAAACGGGGATAGCAGATCTATTCTATGTGTCATACTTGATCATTTCGCGATATTGCCATATTTTTGCTGAAAGGATTTAGTATAGAACAACGACGATAAAGATCGCAACTTTTGGTATCTGATAAAAAAAGGCTTGCCCCTACCGGAAGTAGCGTGACGTAGTCAGTTGAACATATACGCAAAGTTCCCTATTGTTTACAATGATGGCCGCATGAAGTGAGAGAGATTCGGACCGAGAAAGCGACGATTTCCCCATTAATTTGAGCGAGGATGAAATATTTTTAAATGAGGAAAGTGCAAGTGAAGGACTAGTGGGGAGTGGAAGATGCTGTGAGAGCCGGGGGTGACCTGATATTCAGCTGGAAATGACTACAACAGTAAATAAACACAAGACATATATATACTCTATTAGCCACAACACAACCAGGCTTATATTTAATATGCCACAAATTAATCCCGCATAAAAACACCTAGGTGTTTGTTATGCTAGCTCCTAGCTCCTAGCTCCTAGCTACTAGCTCGAGCTAGTTATACGATCCCGTATATATAACCCGCCAATACAATTCAAACACCTGCATAACACACACACTCACTCAGCCCAAACAACCGGTCACCTAACCCAAGGTTCATAAAGCTTATATATTTAATCAAAGTTACGTACATGACACGCACGTACGGGCAAGCAATCAAATGTTTGGAAGCGCGCGGGTGGGACCTGATATTCAGCTGGGAATGACTACAACAATAAATAAACACAAGACATATATATACTCTATTAGCCACAACACAACCAGGCTTATATTTAATATGCCACAAATTAATCCTAATGCTAGCTCCTAGCTACTAGCTCGAGCTAGTTATAGCAAGCGATCAAATGTTTGGAAGCGCAGCTGTGTACTCACGTTATCGCCACTGTGTATCCAAATCAAAGTCCTCCTGGTAAGAGTCTCTGTTGTCCGAGTTCTTCCATCTTGACTGCATCTTTCGGGAATGTAAACAAAGAAGCGCCGGCTGTGTACGTGTTGTTGCTGACTTCCCTCGCAAAATAGACACTTCGCACCGACAACTTTCTTCTTTGCTTGCTCAGCTTCTTTCTCCATAATGCAATGAACAAATTGCAACAGATTCACCAACACAGATGTCCAGAATACTGTGGAATAATGAGATGAAAACAGAGCTATTTCGTATTGACTTCAATGGTGTCCGAATACTTCCGTTTCAATGATTGACGTCACGCGCATACGTCAACCCTCAGAGGCGTTTCGAACCGGAAGTTTAGCGGGAAATTTAAAATTGCACTTTATAAGTTAACCCGGCCGTATTGGCATGTGTTGCAATGTTAAGATTTCATCATTGATATATAAACTATCAGACTGCGTGGTCGGTAGTAGTGGCTTTCAGTAGGCCTTTAAGGTCTACATTTGAGCAAAATCCATTTAATAACTTGTAATGCCTGGCAGAAACCCTGTTTGAGTGAAGTACAGTAATTGTTAGAATTGAATTGTTACCTGGATATTTGGCTCCCTGATGCTGGCAGTATTGGCACATTTGGTCGGCCTGAATCGCTGCCAACAACCATGTGGCCAGTTTTTGTCATTTTGCCTATTTTGGTTTTCTTTTTTCTTGTGCTTTACTGCTCCACTTTTGTTGTCCACTATTAGTAATTCTACTTATGTTAACTTTGACTATAAAAATGGGACTCATTACCTCCCTGCTTGGCACTCAGCATCAAGGGTTGGAATTGAGGGTTAAATCACCAAAAATTATTCCCTGGCGTGGCCACCGCTGCTGCTCACTGCTCCCCTCACCTCCCTGGGGGTGAGGGTGATGGGTCAAATGCAGAGGATAATCTCACCACACCTGGTGTGTGACAATCATTGGTACTTTAACTTTTTAAATGCTCACTGTCTGTCTCACCGCCGTCTCTCTGTTTACAACTGATAAGTCACATGGTGGACAGTTGATGACAATTTCACCCAAAATACACTCCAAGTATATTCTGGTTGAATATTGACCATACCATCGTCTGCGATTCACTTCATTTGCAGGTCGTAAAGTGAAAATGTGAGAGTGAAAATAAAGCCAGTTGTCCACCATTCTGAGCTCTTATGGGCTCAGTCTCCGGCCGCGGGAGAGCACCGCACTCCCCAGCCTAAGTGCCCGGCTCCCCCCACCCCAGCACCCTCTATAGCCCCACCCCTGCGTAGGACGTAGGATTCTCTTTCCATTAATGGTCTCTGCAGCGCGATCGCCTCCTTTCTCACAGCAATTTGCAAATTGCTAAATACAGACGCAACAATTTTAGTCTTGATTAATCACATTGTAAGTGCTAAATGGATAGATTTGCATCTTCTTTTCCCAATCAATCAATCAATCAAAGTTTATTTATATAGCCCTAAATCATGAGTGTCTCAAAGGGCTGCACAAGCCACAACGACATCCTCGGCTCAGATCCCACATCAGGGCAAGAAAAAACTCAACCCAATGGGCTGACAATGAGAAACCTTGGAGGGGACTGCAGATGTGGGGACCCCCCCCTGTGCGTCAAATGGATCCGGCAAAATAGTGTGAGAGTCCAGTCCATGGATCTAACATAATACTGTGAGAGTCCAGTCCATAGTGGATCTAACATAATAGTGTGAGACTCCGTCCATAGTGGATCTAACATAATAGTGAGAGAGTCCAGTCCATAGTGGATCTAACATAATAGTGTGAGAGTCCGTCCATAGTGGATCTAACATAATAGTGTGAGAGTCCAGTCCATAGTGGATCTCACATAATAGTGTGAGAGTCCAGTCCATAGTGGATCTAACATAATAGTGTGAGAGTCCGTCCATAGTGGATCTAACATAATAGTGTGAGAGTCCGTCCATAGTGGATCTCACATAATAGTGTGAGAGTCCAGTCCAAAGTGGATCTCACATAATAGTGTGAGAGTCCAGTCCATAGTGGATCTAACATAATAGTGGGAGAGTCCAGTCCATAGTGGATCTCACATAATAGTGTGAGAGTCCAGTCCAAAGTGGATCTCACATAATAGTGTGAGAGTCCGTCCATAGTGGATCTAACATAATAGTGTGAGAGTCTGTCCATAGTGGATCTAACATAATAGTGTGAGAGTCCAGTCCATGGTAGATCTCACATAATAGTGTGAGAGTCCGTCCATAGTGGATCTAACATAATAGTGTGAGAGTCCTGTCCATAGTGGATCTAACATAATAGTGGGAGAGTCCGTCCATAGTGGATCTAACATAATAGTGGGAGAGTCCGTCCATAGTGGATCTAACATAATAGTGTGAGAGTCCGTCCATAGTGGATCTAACATAATAGTGTGAGAGTCCAGTCCAAAGTGGATCTCACATAATAGTGTGAGAGTCCAGTCCATAGTGGATCTAACATAATAGTGGGAGAGTCCGTCCATAGTGGATCTAACATAATAGTGGGAGAGTCCGTCCATAGTGGATCTAACATAATAGTGTGAGAGTCCGTCCATAGTGGATCTAACATAATAGTGTGAGAGTCCAGTCCATAGTGGATCTAACATAATAGTGTGAGAGTCCGTCCATAGTGGATCTAACATAATAGTGTGAGAGTCCGTCCATAGTGGGGCCAGCAGGGTATCATCTTGAGTGGAGACAGGTCAGCAACGCAGGGACGTCTCCAACTGATGCACAGATGAGTGGTCCACCCCGGGTCCCGACTTTGGACAGCTAGCGCTTCATCTGTGGGTGTTGTGATGATCGGCATACATTCTGCATATACATGAAGACCAACACGCTAAATGGATTGTGCTCTCTATTCTGCTCTTTTAAGAGACGCAATCCTGTGCGCTTTAGGTGCGCTATCAAATTTGCACGTGTTTTAATATGCGCAGGCATTTAATAGATCAGGCCCTAAAAAGGTTTTCTAAAAAGGTGAAATGTTGCAACATTTGATGAGCATCAACATTGGTTTCAGCTCTAAAAAAGCCCGCCTGCCAACATCTGGAACTTTTTTAGTTTTCCTCGTAAAAAGAAAAAGTGAAGTAAGAGGAAGGCCAGACAGACGTGGAGTTTTGTTTCTTTTTTTATTGCAAGACATTAAACAAAGTCCACCAGAACTTTTTGCACAGTGAACCAAATCAGCATCATATTCATATATCTTTGATGCCCATCCAGCCACACACACACACACACACACACACACACACACACACACACACACACACACACACACACACACACACACACACACACACACACACACACACACACACACACACACACACACACAAGTCTCCCCTAAGAGGCATAGTTCAGGTCCATCTGTTTACATTCACGTCCTAGTCAGTGGACACCTCACCTTCACCCTCATTAAGATAAGAGAAACTACACATGGCGCTCTAAAAGCTCAGCCGAGACACCTAAAAGAACTCATTTGTTGGAGTTCATTTGTTGAAAACAAACCAATTAAGAAGACAACCTACAGTGGAGCAAACTAATGCTGTAGACCACAACGACAACCACCATCATTATGTCTGCTTGACAGTGGATTGTCCTCACAGCACATTTACAGTCCTTGCTGGTACATCCATTGCATCATGCAAGCAGCCGTTACAAAAGCAATGTTCAGTGGAAGAAAGTGCAAAAGTGAACAGTTAGGGAGCCACTTAAAAACTGTATTTTTGCATCGCAACAGCTTTTAAAGCTAACCTGTAATTTCCTCCAATGCAACGTTCACGCTGGGAATGTGGCACCCAGCAGGATATTGTCTGAAGGATGGGTTGCTTCCTGTCACAGTTTTTCACACTGGAGATATAAAGTATAGTTATTGTCAAAATTATTCATAGCCGAGACAATTTTTGAGTTAAAGGGAATTTTAATTTGGTGAATATTTATCTTTTCACTGGAAATGACAAAGATGTAAGAAGTTATGTTGGAGGAAAGACTGAAAATAATTTCTATTTTCAGAGTTTATGCTAATATTACACAATTCTGAGGCAATACAATCTCTTACACAATTTTAAACGATGCTGCTTGATTCCAGCTCAAGAAAAAATAAGAAAAACACTTGCCAGACTGCTCGATCAGTGTTTGTTTGTCAACTTTTTTTGAGCCAAGGCACATTTTATTCATTGAAAAAATCCCGAGGCACACCGCGAGCAGAAAATGTTTAAAAAAATGTAACTTAGTAGCCGATATCGATAAATAAAAAGTCGTTCTCGCAATTGTTGGATATGAATTCAAACCATAACCAACCATGCTTCACTATAGCTCTTGTCTCAAAGTAGGTGTACTGTAACGACCTGTCATATTACGTTGTGACTTACTGAGTTTTTTTATGTTTTCCTGTGTGTCGTGTTTTAGTTCTTGTCTTGCGCTGCTATTTTGGTGTTTTTTCCTGTTTTGTTGGTATTTTCCAGTTGCAGTTTCATGTCTTCCTTGAGTGCTATTCTCCACACCTGCTTCGTTTTAGCAATCAAGAATATTTCAGTTGTACGGACGCTTTCCTTCTTTGTGGGGACATTGTTGATTGTCATGTCATGTTTGGATGTACATTGTGGACGCCGTCTTTGCTCCACAGTAAGTCTTTGCTGTCGTCCAGCATTCTGTTTTTGTTTACTTTGCAGCCAGTTCAGTTTTAGTTTTGTTTTGCATAGCCATGTCTAAGCTTTAATGCCTTTTCTTAGCGGCACTCGCCTTTTATTATTTTTGGTTTAAGCATTAGATACCTTTTTTACCTGCACACCGCCTTCCGCGGTCGTCTGCATGTTGTGATCATGACACAATGTGTTCCCGACATCTACACAGCATTTAGCTTCCTGCTGCCACCTACTGACATGGAAGAGTATTACAGGGTTACTCTGCCGAGCTCTAGACAGCACCGACACTCAACAACGGCACATTATTTGCAAAATATAATTACTGGTTTGCAAAAAATGTTTTTAACCCAATTAGGTGAAATTACATAATCTCCCACGGCACACCAGACTGTATTTCACGGTATACAGTGTGCCGCGTCACAGTGGTTAAAAAACACTGTGCTAGACTAACTTCAATTAAAGGCAAAATGTACAATACACTAATAAACGCAAGATATGCTCCAAAAAACAAGGAATTTAAGGAATAGGACAGGGCTTAATCGTGTTTAATTCCCTGCGGAGACCCTCACAATGCCACACTTCATTAGGGGCCAGACTGGACCTGCATGTTTATTATTAAATGTTGTGCGCTTCCTCGCATTTCTGAGTGCCTTAACTTGCATGAAATCTCACCAAAGTTTGCAAGTTGGCAAATGTCTGTTTTTAGGGTCTTAAACACAAAAATCACTCAGTAGCTCCCCCTGTATTTTTTTCTTGACAAATGATCCCCTGCTCCTACACCAGGGGTGGGCAATTAATTTTTACCGGGGGCCGCATGAGCAACCCGAGCACTGCTGGAGGGCCACATCGACAATATTTCAATTAAATTTTGCTCAATATTATTTTTGATATATACCGTAAGATAAATAATAATAATAATTAATAATAATAGTAATACTTCAACATAGTGTATGTAACAGCATTCCATGACTAATATAAATAAATTAACATTAATAATAAATGACAGTAAAATAAGCACACGTATGACTGAGGAGTCATAGTGTAACTTTGTGTGATGTTTGAGTTGTCCGACTTTTTGTGTGGCCATAAACGCACCAGTGGTTTAGTGCTATGCGTGTTGGTGACAGATGACAAGTTGGTTTTGGCCTGGTTTGTACGGCAGAAAATGACTAGTTTTTCGAGATAGAAGTGTTTTACTTATGTTTTTGGTGTGGTTATGGCCGAATATAAACAGTTTTGCTCAATAAAGTGATCGATATAATTCCTGGCCTCGAAGCATCTCGATAGACGTTACAATAATTGAACGGTGTTCAATTGAACGGTGTTGACGAACACCGTTAAAGCCGCTTGTTGTCACTGTCACTCAAAGTTGCATTGCAAAATTCCATAGAATAAATATGTTTATTTTGTTTAGAATTCAGATGGGATTTGATTTGGTGCGCGGCATATATTTGCTGCGCGCAGCAGACGCTTGAGCAGTGCGCAATTGCGCAGGCACGCACCTTAGAGGGAACGTTGCATGGCAGTCCATGTCTTGTTGGAAACACGCCATTCCTCATCAACTTTTCTCTTTTTAGCGTCTCGGGTGTAAACCGTGCATCACTTGTCGCTGCATGTGCACCTTCACTCGCAGGTTACACACTGACACACGCCCATTAATAATAATTTTCAAAATAAAAGCAGCACAGTTGTATTGCGCGCACGACATAGATGTTTTTTCAACTTTATTTTGTAATTAATGATTGCAGCTGTTCACATTCACTCACAATCACGCACACGCATACGTCCACACGGAAGTAATACAAATAACGATTTTCAAAACAAAAGCAGCACCGTTGTATTGCACACTCGACATAGATACTTTTTAAAATGTATTTTGTAATTTATAATTGGCCTCACGCGGGCCGGACAGGGACGCACAAAGGGCCGGATGCGGCCCGCGGGCCGCAGAATGCCCAGGTCCTCTCCTACACCTTAAGATGTGGGCAAAGCATGGCCACAGACTCTTATGGTCAGTCTGATGAATGGTTGGAGTTTATTTCAGACATGCATGCAATTACAACATGATACATCACAATTTCCAGTTTCTCTTTTCAACATGTTTGAAAAAGAGTAGAAAGAAGCAGAGCTTATTTAATCCTACCCCTTTTCCACTACATAGCAATGCTAACACTTTTGTTCACTTCCTGTTCTCATTTTATTCACACTATACTCCATAAATGATAACATTAGAACAAATAAATGAATACATAATAAATAAACAATAGACAAAGAGCAGCTAGAAAACTTCTATGGAATT
Organism: Entelurus aequoreus; assembly: GCF_033978785.1. Taxonomy (NCBI): domain Eukaryota; kingdom Metazoa; phylum Chordata; class Actinopteri; order Syngnathiformes; family Syngnathidae; genus Entelurus; species Entelurus aequoreus. The sequence goes on along the minus strand of NC_084737.1, from coordinate 39,392,366 downwards.
ACAAAAACCGAGACTCAGATTTCCCTCGCCCGGATGCGGGTCACAGGGCCCCCCCTCTGGAGCCAGGCCCCGGTGACCCGGCCGGGCACAGCTCGAAGAGGCAACGTGGGTCCCCCCTCTAATGGGCTCACCACTCATGGGAGGGGCCATAGAGGTCGGGTGCGTTGTGAGCTGGGCGGCAGCCGAAGGCAGGGGTTTGGCGGTCCGATCCTCGGCTACATAAGCTAGCTCTTGGGACGTGGAATGTCACCTCGAGCTAGTGCGCGAGGTGGAGAAGTTCCGGCTGGAAATAGTCGGACTCACTTCGACGCACAGTAAGGGCTCTGGAACCAGTTCTCCACATCGAGAGGAGCCAGGTGAGGTGGTTCGGGCATCTGGTCAGGATGCCAACCGAACGCCTCCCTAGGGAGGTGTTTAGGGCATGTCCGACCGGTAGGAGGCCACGGGGAAGACCCAGGACACGTTGGGGGGACTACGTCTCCTGGCTGGCCTGGGAACGCCTCGGGATCCCCCGGGAAGAGCTGGACGAAGTGGCTGGGGAGAGGAAAGTCTGGGCTTCCCTGCTTAGGCTGCTGCCCCCGTGACCCGGCCTCGGATAAGCGGAAGAAGATGGATGGATGGATGGATGGATGGATGGATGGCATAATAAATAGTGAAGTAAGTTTTATTTCATATAGTGAGATGAATAACATTATTATCATGGTTCTTCTTCTTTGTACTTTGTAAGCACTATTAATTTGAACAACCTCTTAAACTGGATCATATTAGTACATTGTTTGATTTCTTTGCTTAATACGTTCCATAATTGAATTCCACATACTGATATAATAAAGGTCTTAAATGTTGTACGTGCATACAAATGTTTTAAGTTACATTTTCCTCTGAGGTTATATTTCTTTTCCTTTGTTGAGAAGAATTGTTGTACATTCTTGGGTAGCAGATTATAGTTTGCTTTGTGTATAATTGTAGTCATCTCAGGGCGTTCAATCGTTTGCAACTGGACTGCTTGGTTTGTCTTGGAAGACGTTTTGCCGCTCATCCGAGTAGGTTTGATTAGTTTGTGCTCATGAACTTAGATTGGTCAGATCTAGTCATTTTAGCAGTTTGCAAATTCACTATATCGTTGAATTTCAATATTTTTGATACAATAAATGAAGGGTTTGAATGTTCTCTATATCCAACATTATGATTATTATAACTGATCGTTTTTCTAACACGGTTAGTGAATGAAGTGTACTTTGTACGTATTTCACCACATTTCTGCACAATAACTCAGATATGGTAACACTAGCAAGTAGTAGAGAATATGGAGGTACACATTTATGGTACAATACATATTGTGCTTTATTCATTATTGATGTATTTCTTGCCACTTTATGTTGTATATTTTTTTATATAAGATTTCCAGTTCATTTTATCATCAATCATTACACCTAAAAATTTGATTTCATTTACTCTTTCAGTGTCTACTCCGTCTATTTCTATTTGTGTTTGACTTTCTCTTCTACTGTTAACAAATAGCATTATTTCAGTTTTACTGAGATTCAAAGATAGTTTTTTTTTGTCAACCATCTTTTTAATTTGTTCATTTCTTGTTATTATTTGTATTAGCTTCTGTTGTGTCATTAGCAAATAATATACATTTTAAGAAACTATCCAGTAACAAACGTGTCCGCATCATTAAACTTACTGCGTAATGACCTTAATCTAATAATTATTGTGACCACTAGGTGTCGCCAAAAACATATTAGCACTGAACTACACAAGTATAAATCTGTCATAAAGTTAGTGTTTTTATACCTGCCATTGATCAAGACTTTTCTAACATTTCACACTACAAAATAATAAAAGTACTATATGTACTATGATTAGTGTTGATATTGTATCGATTAATATTGGTATCGCATCGGAAGTGAAAAAGTTATATCGGTACACCCCTAGTTTTAAACTAGTTTGACAATTCCTTGTATCATTTCAGCTATGAGAAACATACATTCAACTATTAAAAATGCAGACAAGTTCATAATTTCGTAAGTTTATGAATAATTTTGGCTTAACTACAGTGAAGTACTGCTAAATTGTATCGGTCCTAATCCAAAATGCAGATGTGGAAGTGTACTAAACACTTAGGTACTTGACATGTGGAAGTGTTAAGAAGGTACTCTGCATCAGTTCAGCTTCATTAGCAACTTGATTATTGCAGAGTCAATGCTAAAGGATCGATGTAAGGTGGTAAATATGCTGTGGTAATGTAGTAGATACTGCTGTTCTCAGAAAAACATCCATATCTGACATCTGATGATGTTTTCTTAAGCAAACATCTTTTGATTGGCTGCTTTGTAACTAAAAAAAACATAATGTACCCTTTTTAACTCTGGATACATGATGGGCAAGTAGCTAATGGACACAAGAGAAGGGTTGAATATTCCCAAGTAGGCTGCAGGCGCAGTGTCAGGTAAGTGCATACTTGCCAACCCTCCCAAATTTTCCGGGAGACTCACGAATTTCAGTGCCTCTCCCGACTATCTCCCGGGACAACCATTCTCCCGAATTTCTCCCAATTTCCAGCCGGACCTGAGTGAGGACAGCCTGTCGTCACGTCCACTTTTCCTCTATACAAACAGCGTGCCGGTCCAGTCACGTTATAACATCTACGGCTTTTGGAGCTCAGTGCGCAACTGCACACACAACAAGAAGGAGACTATTATATATGTCTCCATTATCCATAGGTTTATCTGTAACCCATAAAGTAGGCAGGCACGGAGCTATTTCTCAGCGTGTGTTTATTCCAGCCGGCACGTTAATACACTGACACACAACATCCGGATTCCCATCATGCATTGCTTCAAAACTACGGCAAGTAGTAATGTCCAAAAAAAGATAGTGACAGAGAATAGAACGAGGATGGACAATTCAACCCTAAACTCACTTCTTTCCTGCAAATTAAATTTCACAGATGCTGCCCATACCTATGCTCCTTCAAAGGCTGTGCTACTGGCTGCAAAGCATTGCACTTTCAAATACAACAATGAGTAGAGGAGTGTTATGTGTGTGTATATGTGTAAATAAATGACCCCCCCCCCCCTTAACCTCACCCCCCAATCTCCCGAATTCGGAGGTCTCAAGGTTGGCAAGTATGGGTAAGTGAGAGTCTGCAGGCGCAGTGTCAGGTAAGTGAGAGTCTGCAGGTGCAGTGTCAGGTAAGTGAGAGGGTTGGTCAGAGAAGAAGAAAAGACATGATGCTTGCTTCTTGATGTTGGTGGTTCTCAAAGCGAAACAAATGGGACACTGAGGAGGAGGAGGAGGAGGAGAAGGAGAAGGGAGGAGGAAGAAGAGGGTGAGAGAGCGTTTGGGTGTGTAGGTCAAGCAGGGGCCACCTGGCTGGAGGCGATGGATGAAGTCTGGGTTTTAGACACGGCACTGGCGGTGACATCGTCGTCTCCAAAGGGGTTCTTGCCACAGCACACTGTGGTAATCATGCAGTTTCTAAACTGGAGGATGACAAAAGAAAAGGAGTCGTGAAAGACATGTTTGGATTGGAACTAACCACATCCAGCAGATGGCACGGTGCTGAAAAACATCTGGAATGAATACATATAAATAAATAAAATGTTTACTTTACATTACACATAACAAACAGTGTTTCACAAATGTAGCCTAGAATTACCAAAGGACAATGATGGGCTACAGTTTATACCACGTTTTATGTTTTTTTTTAAATACTACATATTTGATTTAACATGGTTATATTGGGGACAGGCGGTAGAAATGGATGGATGGATACTATGATTGTTTTTATACATTTAAAACATCCTTGTGGTCTACAGAACATGTAATAGTGGTTCTTTGGTCAACATTTTGCATAGATTATGTTTTACAGACCTTCTTCAAGGCGCTTTCTGACTGTTTTTTACAGGATGCAACGTTCTGTGGGCGGTCTTGTTTACGTGCCTCCACTTGGACTGCGTCTTCTCCTCATCAGCCATGTTGTAGTTTTAAGAGCTTCCATACGGAGTCTACTGACAGATACAAGTAAGAACTATTCTCTACTTTGTATTAGAAATGGCAACAGCTTAAGATGCATGTGCCTGAATGAGTCAGTCTGCCCCACAACAAAAGGGGAAAAGAAGGAGCTTATTGACTACAACGATGGAGTACAATGGCCACCTCACGCAAAGCTCTTTGGGTCAAACTTAACAGTATATGGTGATGGCAACGGATGTTACCAATGAGAAAAACATCACAAATTGGGCAAATTCCAAACAGCTCGTTTTGAGGAAGTAAAAAAGAAAGCAAGATTGTTTTATAAATATGTCCACAATGTCTCCACGGTTTGATTTCAAATTTCCGGGACTCATGCAGATTCTAAATACACAAAAACAGACACCAATAGGTGTGATTTTGCATAATAGGTCCCCTTTAAATGAATGCACTACATATCTGAATACACACTTTTTACATTGGACATTGAATAACTCCACTTGACAGTTTTCTTGTTCTCAGTACCGCCAATGTGCTTTGAATTTTTGCTGTTTTTTAATGAATACTTTACGTTGGATTTCCATAGGAGGTTTGAGGTTAAAGGCTTGAAGTGATATTTATGTAGCTTGTTTTGTATTTTCATTCAGTGATGAAATATGGTAAGTGAATTGTAATATTTGACACCTTTTTAAAGCCTTAGAATTGTTAAATTGGGTTCAAAATAACCCTTTTAAAAATGAGCTAGCTCATTATTCTGTGACACTATACCAGGAGTGTCAAACTCATTTTAGCTCGACGGCCCCATGGAAGAAAATATTTTTCCACCCAGACTGGTAAAATAATGCCATAATAATTAAAAAATAAAGACAACTTCAAAACTGTTTTCTTTGTCTTACTTTGGCCTAAAATAGAACGAGCACATTCCAAAAATGTACATATTACAAATTATCCATCCATTTTCTACCGCTTGTCCCTTTTGGGGTCGCGGGGGGGCTGGAGCCTAATTATCCTCTTGGCAAAACACTTTAAGTTAGTTGAAAATTCTGAGGAAAAAATTGGTGGAGTTTCAAAACACCATGAAGAACACAATTAACTTAGAACTTGTCTCAGTATATTTACAAATTCATTCAACTTCAAGCACTTCCTGATTAGCATTTTCATGTTGGCAGTTCAACATTAAAAACAAGTTTGAGCCACCCAAACCTGACACCAAAACCACCTTTACACTCCTGTAATCCAATAGAGCAGGGGTCACCAACGCGGTGCCCGCGGGCACCAGGTCGCCCGTAAGGACCAGATGAGTCGCCCGCTGGCCTGTTCTAAAAATAGCTCAAATAGCAGCACTGTAGCGGCGAACAGCTGTCTCGTCAGCTGATGCGCGAGCGCGTAACTGCGCCTGCTTGGCAACCAGCCAAACCCCACTTAATAAAATTACATTTTATTTTACAGCACATCCACATCCCTATTCACCTAGGCAACCCCAGGAAATCTATATAATTCGGCATTACTATCAGTTTACGTTCACGCGCAGGTATAACGCGGCGCACTCCCGTCTCGTCTGCTGGTAATTAGACAGCTGTGTCAAATCAAGGAGTACAATAGACGCCAGCGCAGAGTGGAGAAAGGTTTGGTTCATTACAGATAACACAGAGTTGTGCCAAAAGTGTACCAAAACCAAAAGCTGAACGGACAGCCGGTAAGATTGCACTTTATTTCTCTTTGTGGGTGTGGCGCACCTGTTGCGCTGGTGAGATGGGGGGGGAGTTGTTTGCATGTAGCGTGCTTAGTCTGGAGGCTAAATACACACGGTGTTTTGTGTAACTGTTGTTTAGTAAGGAAGTGTTGTGATTATTTGCTTAGTTTGACAAATGTTGAAGCAGTTTGCTTCATCAGGAGGGTGAAGTCGCTCAACTTAAAGTGTTGGATTTAACTGTGTTGGATCTTTGGCTGCTGGTGAGGGCGTAGAAAAGGGGCATTTTTCCACCAGTAGACAGCGTTTAAGATTGAGTGTTTCACTGCTAAATTAATAATATATTTATGTTGGATATGGATTTTAAATATGTATCTAAAATAGGTGGTTAATTGGTTAGGTATTTATGTATTTGCATATTGGGTTTTCTGCTGCATTTATCTATTGTGTTTCTGGTGTTAAATGTATTTTATATGTATCTTGGTGCATTTATGTTGAGACAATTTAATTAAAATCTGAATTAACTTAAAGGAAAAATAATAATACATTTTTTTGTACTTGTTTAATTGTTAAGTGTTTGATAGCCTAATTAATAATTGTAAATTATGGGATTGATAATTGATTGATTTTTTACAGCATGTTAATCTTGTGGTGTTTTGTCCTTAAAGGTTTTTCACCTACTAAAGAAGCTAAAGGCTACTAAAGACAGCTAAAGAAACTAAAGTCTACTAACACTGCTAAAGACTGCTAAAAAGACTAAAGAAGAAAAAAGAAGCTGTTTCTTCGTTGGAAAAACTGTTGCAAACTAAAGGAAAATAAAAGGAAAAAAGTAACTACGGTCTGGTCTTTTGAGTGAAATCCAGAAGCCACATTCAGCATTGGTACATCCCTTCAAGTGTGGGATAAGCACAGCGAAAAAAGCAAAACACTTGACAAGCACTTACTAGTGAGCTGCCTCTATTTTTTAAATGTTATTTATTTACTAGCAAGCTGGTCTTGCTTTGCTCGACATTTTTAATTCTAAGAGAGACAAAACTAAAAAAAAAATTAAAAATCCAAGAAAATATTTTAAAGACTTAGTCTTCACTAACTGACAAAGAAACAGATAACAGATTTGGTGTCCAGTTCAAAGTGTGACATGATTTATTTAAAAATTTGAGAGTTGACTTTTGTATTTTACATGAGTTATTATTTGTACAAACATGGTGCAAAGTAATTCATGATTTGTTAAAAAATGTTAGTGGCTAGCTAGTTAAAATGGGATATTGTGATTTCACAAGACTGTCTTAAAAGTGATCATTTGAAAATGTTCAATTTGAAAAATGTGCACTTAGAGAAAATATACAAATTAAGTGTTGCATATTGATATTTATCTGTTTCTATATATATTTATTGTGAGAAATCATTAAGATGATCAGTGTTTCCACAAAGATAAATATCATTAAATATTAATAATAACATAGAGCTAAAGGTAAATTGAGCAAATTGGCTATTTCTGGCAATTTATTTAAGTGTGTATCAAACTGGTAGCCCTTCGCATTAATCAGTACCCAAGAAGTAGCTCTTGGTTTCGAAAAGGTTGGTGACCCCTGCAATAGAGTAATGCTGTTGGAGGCTGAGCCGATCAGTGACCACGATACTGAACGGCGCTCTGATTGGTCTGATCTCAATACTACCATAGTATTGATATTTTTAGTTCATGTAGCCATTTTGTGTTCTTAAAAATGCTTAATTTTGCCCAAAAATACATAGAATATGCTTTAAAAACTATTTTTAAAAAAAATGACTGATAGAGCGAAGCTGCAAACTTTGAAGTGTGATTCGGTAAGGGATTACTGTATACTCATATATTCATCATACATGTCGCATACACAGCACAGTAGGCTGGTCTAAACATTTGTTTACTGCTCATATTCAATGCTCAGTTTGTGTTAAGAAGTGTGAAGGTATGTATTTATCAAATGGTAAATGGGTTATACTTGTATAGCGCTTTTCTACCTTCAAGGCACTCAAAGCGCTTTGACACTATTTCCACATTCACCCATTCACACCCTGATGGTGGGAGCTGCCATGCAAGGCCCTAACCACGACCCCATCAGGAGCAAGGGTGAAGTGTCTTGCTCAAGGACACAACGAATGTGACTAGGTTGGTAGAAGCAGGGGATCGAACCAGGAACCCTCAGGTCGCGCCACGCCGTCCCCTCAACATGTCAGTGCAATTAAACTTTTTAGTTTAGTTCTGCCTTCTTTAAAATATATTTCCTATTAAAATAACATTGTGACAACCAAGCTCGTTATGGGGTTGGTTGTCACAATGTGTCAGAATGTCTTTGACGGTTTAATACTTCTTTGTTACAATCATTTGTAAAAATGCGAAGATGCACACTTCAAGCCAACACTTGATGTGGGATGATTATTGAAAGATGTTTTTGATGATGAGCAATTCCCAGGACAGGAAAAAGTGTGACAACCAACTTCATTCGCCACTACTGCATATTAGTTTCATTTAGTTATTGTTAGTTTCATTTAGTTATTGTCTGTTTTTTTGTTTGATCCACTGGTAGCGTAACTGCAAGTAAAACATATCCAGTAAGAGAGAAAAAGAGATTAGTGTAGTGGTCCTGTTTTTTTCATTAAAAAAACTATCATCTTTTCACTCTTGTGTAGAGAAAAACAAGGTAATATTTGCTCCACATACCTGCTTATTGAGCAGGATGTAGATTACCGGGTTGTAGAGGGCAGAACTCTTGGCAAAGAATGCCGGCGCGGTCATGAACACTGGTCCAAAGGCGACTCCTTGGTTGGCGAAGATGTACCAAGCCACGCTGGCGTACGGCACCCAGCACACCAGGAAGGACATCACCATGACGATGACCATGCGAGTCACCTCTCTCTCGGCTCTCTGGGTGCTTTCAGACTCCTGCTGCTGGGCCGCAGCCTGCCCACACAAACACACAAACGTGAGATCCACATGTAAAACAAAGCCACACAATGTAGAGCTGTACTTGTTATACGTTCTGCTTACATTTTACAACACAAGTAATCGCAGGTGACTACATAAATTATGAATTTCTAGGTTATTATTCATGAAGGCATCAGGATGACACAGTGAGGCAGCTGGACTACTTGGCTCTAAGCTGCCTTCCTGGCAATCCTTTGCCCTCCTGAAGTGCTCTTGAGCCGTTAGACCCTGTCCTCTCCGTGGCGCTCCCTGCTTTCCTTAAGAAGGTGTGGGCCAATAAGAAGAAAATCGCCTGCTTGGATGGAGAAGATGTCCCATTCTGAATGTTGCGTATGGCAGGGGGGGGAACCATACCACTCGCACGGTGCAGAGCAGGCGACCGTAGCAGAAGAAGATGATGACAAGAGGGATGCTGAAATGCAGGACAAACATGTAGATGACAAATGAGGTGTTGTTGAACTCCGGGTTGGGTGTGTAGTAGTCAATGCCGCAGGAACACTGCATTCCCTCTGGGATGTACCTGCAATCACACACATAACAGTCAACAATCTCTTTT